>NW_009930658.1:0-30687 GCF_000696875.1 Nestor notabilis
GGCAGGCGCCTAGACCGCTGCTGCCAAGGGTAAAGGCATGGCTGAGCTGCTCCGTGGCCCCAAGCCCACGTCTGCCAGCGTATTGCTGTGGCTTTTAGCACAGAGGACGAGCTCGTCTGAGAGCTCAGTGGAGCGGTCTGCTCTGGCGGCAGGAGACTGCTGTCTGCGCAGGACGGGATGTGAAAGCAAGCCATGATCCTACAGAAAGTTCCCGTCTGCCTTCCCCTGGGTGTCAGTGGAAGCACAACAAAAGTTGCGGGAGCCAACTTCAAACTATCCAGCAGAGGTGTCTCTCGAGTCTCGACACAACTCGGGATAGCTCTCGCTATTAAAAGTGTTGGGGGTGGGGGGCGGAGGTGGCGTAGAGCTGGGGCAGAGATACCTACAGAAATAGACCAGTGCAGCTATGGACATGGGCCTCCTGGCAGAACTGTATTTTACAGTGTGTGAAGAGCAACTCGAGGTTCTGCCATAAATATTTCTGCAGAAGGAAGGGCTGTTTCGCATTCGTAGGTCCCCTGTGTATCCTCATTTCCTTCTCTGGTGCTGCTGCTTTTGTCGTGCTTCTCAACTCGAGGGCATGTTCACATCAAATGTATTCTTTCCTACCTTCCATTATGTCTTATGTGGATTTTTACAAACTGCTTGGTTCAACAGACTGTAAGCATCCTGGTAGTACTGCTGCAAACACAACTGCTGCATGGTTTTTCTCCCCTTTCCCTTCCTCCCCCTAAGAGAAGTATGTGCGGCAACTTTCTGTTCTTTAAATGAAGAACAACTTTTGTGTACAAAAGTACACAAATGGTGCTATGCGTTTACTTTAAAAGCAAGCAATGAAGGAAATCTGTCTTACAGTGCAGCAGGAGATAAAGAGATCTGTGGAGAGAATTTAATTTGTTTCTTTGGTTCTAGGCTCTGAAAAAGGTCCATCTCCTGGATGTTGTAGCTCTACTGCAGTTAACTCCCACTGTACCCGAGGACCAAAGAATCTTCATTCCAGAATTGTTGTAAATCTTTAAGTAACTCAGGCTCAAACTTCGGAGATAAAGAACCAATTCCTCAAAAATTAGTAGTGCAGAAAGCCAGGAGATAATGAGGACAAATTTGACATTTTGGTGGTGGCATTTGTTTGTTTTAACAGCAACAGCATTATGCTGTGTTCTTTACCTGTTGGCATAAGAACAAGCAGCTTATACCCAGGTATATGGGATTTCTCTAGTTCAAATCAAAATGAGAGATGAATAGGAGAAACCAAGTCATCATTTGGAGTCTACCTTGGAAAGGAAGTAAAAAGTGCTTGGAAAGAAGATAAAAAAATATGTGGGAGCTTTGTATGAATTTGGCAGTCACTTAGGGAAGAACTTGAGGATCACTGAAACTGGGGACGGGAGTAGGTGACACTGCAGATGCACTTTCTATCAAGGTGACTGCAGTAGGCTGCAGATCTCTTCTCAATATACTGGTAAGCTTAGGAAAGTAATCTCACACTTTTGTTTCAGCTTCCACTAGCTGTCTTCCACATGTGACCAAATCTAACATGGGGGCACTACAATGTTGTCCCTAAAATGAGGAACAGAAAGAGCTGCGCCTCATCAGCAGTATACTTGAATCTATGGCATCTGACCAGCAAACATAAAGACTACCTACAGCTTTTGAAAACCACTTAGAGTAGCTGCGTTTGAGGCACCTAGAAATGGACACACAGCTCTCCAGTTTGATTTACTGGGTATACCCCCTCTACTGTAACAGACACAACTACTTTGGGTTCCAGATGAAATAATAGCATGGCAACAGTACTGAATACTGTAGGGAAGTTGAAAATGAAAGTGATTTAATTTTATCTTCTAGATCGTCCATCTAGACTCCCTAGCTTTGCTGCATTCAGGTTCTTCCCATCTTTATTGCTACATTGCCCATTTGAAGGAGGTGAGAGGGGTGTTTAATGATGCACTGCTTATTTTCTTCAGGATAAGCACCCGTACTTTGTGTCTCATTTAAGAGGCCAAAAATGGAATGGATCACAGATCTGAAAGCTTGAGTAGTTGCTGAATCAGTATATTAAACTACCCAAATGCAGGCAAAACATGGCTACCAGCATAGTAGATCTGGATCTGATGTCCAAGAGGAGGATTATCCAAAAACACAGATCTTTGCAAGGTGTGGGACACACCATGATAGGAAACGAAGCTGCTCTTGAGGCCTTGAATGTACTAGTAGGCTCCAGGTGCCTTGACTAGCTTTACCTGGGGTTTCCATCTGTGCACCCACTGTTCCTTAGCCAAGCTTTATCTATGCTCAGCTCTGGGAACTATGCCATAGGTCTGTATCTAGTCCTAAATTGACTTCAGCCCTGACTCCATTACAAGGTCTTTGTCTGACAGCGACTGGACTGTCAGTGGAACCTCTTGCAACCCTTGCTCTGCTCGCCTGCTTAGATGCTGTGGGACTATACCACAGTTTGTGAGGTTACTGACAGCTGTGGTCAACCTAAGCTTCTAGGTAGCCTTTCCTTGTCGAGTAGCCCCACTCTTGCTGGTTTGTTACAAGCATGCCAGTTGTCTGCTGCCTTCCTACTCGGCCTTGATGTAGACTGTACTTGCAGTGATTGATGAAGCAACATGACTCCCTGTCAGCTTCTTGGAGGCTCAGCACAGATTCTCTGCCTCTGCGATAGTTTTAGAGCAAGTTTGAGGGCATTATCACCTGTCTGAATCAGTTCTTATTATGTGCTGTCACCACTCAAGTTCTTCAACTCCTGCATCTGGCCCAAGATGCACAATTGAGGGCTGATAAACCGAACCATGTGGGTTAGAAAAGAAAGGAGCCACACTTGAATGGAAACTTTTGAGCTGCTTTCTTATAAAGAAAGCATGGATATTTAGACCCTTGTTTTGTATCTTCTAATGTCTCAGTGTTATGGCTGCAAAATGATCAGGAGAATCAGCTTTTCCTGTTTTGTCCTTTGATTTTACAGCAAGTTCTTACAGGCTACAGTTAGTATTTCTAGTATTTCTGCGTTAACAGAAATAACACTTGTAAGACACTCTGATACCCTTCTTTATTGTTGGTTGTGTAGAGTTCAGTTTAGCCTTCCTCTTGAAAATAGGCTAGCTCTTTTTTAACATATGCTGCTTTTGGGTGTTTGCTTTCCTTTAATTTCAGCAAAATTACAGCTGTCTCTTAGTTCTGATGTACTGTCTCGTTTCTTCTGGCAAAATTCCAGAAAAGGAAGCCTTGAGGACAGAGATCTACCGTCCTTCCAGCCTTTGCATGGATCTCACCCAGTCTGTAAGGGGACAGAGCCTTTCAATCCAGATCAAAATTTCCCGTATTCCTTTTGGCTCACGGCTTTATTAAGTCTTCATCATTTGGTAACCTCCATAAAAGTGAACTCTCCCAGATACATGAATATTCTGTTGGTTTCTCTGCTGAGTTTGAAAGGTAGGTACGTGTCTTTTGCTGACCCTGCTTATTGACACCGAGGAGCTGTGAACTCCAAGAGCAGAAAGGAACAGTGCCAGAGATGAGAGTTCATTGTACTAAGTTGGGGGGGGGAGGGGGGGAGACCTGTGTGAGTGTCCCTAAATCAACTGTCCGAAGATTTCATCTGTTCTTCAGCCTGTTGGTTTGTATTCATCACTTTGATAACATCTTAAAACTGTGCTAATGTGGTTTTATTCGTGCTCAGCTGATGGACTAAGTAGACTTCTAGGGCTTGTCTCCTCTGGGGACTACTCCATGGGGTCCGCTGTACTGGTGTAAAGCTGCAGTGGATGCATGCAAGGCACCAAGCTTATGTTTGCAGAGGAGTACTAATACATATCACAAGCAATTTTCTGTTGCTGGGGACTAGGCACTGCCCTTTCTCTGTACAAGCTTAGTTTCAAAACATATTTGTTTTCTGTGTTGGCCAAAAATGCTTTTCCCAAGAGTCAGTCTTTTTTCTCATTAATGAGGTTTTATTTTATTTGTTGTCTGCTCCACACATGGTTCAGAGATCAGGAAAAAAATTGCATGGGACTGAAATAGGTAGGTACATGCATCAGTAATGGACTGTAGTTCATATAAAAATGGCCAAGTATGGGGGCTGCCTGGTTTGCAGAGAAGTAGCTAATTTGGTCCCAGATGGTCACCTGTAGGTAGCAACAACACCCAGTGGGTGAGTGGGACTGTGCTTGCATGAGGTTTTCATGCATAGCACAGAACCGAACGAGATGCTGTCTTCTAGGTGTTTAAAGTGTTTGGCTTGTCTTTCTCCAAGCTTGACTCATTCTGATTACCAGCCATACAGATCTTATGGAAAGCTGTTGGCACCTGTGTTCTGCATTGCTGTTTTGAAGTCAGTTCTTGAAGGCATTTGTTTGCCTTGGAGAGAGTAGCCATGGGAACTTGGTGTACAGGAAGGTGTAGGTTTTGCTTCATAGGTGCAAAAAGTGCTTCTGTACTTTACCAGCCGCTTTTGGCTCCTGCACAGAGGTGAACAGCACCAGGCCTGCACAGTCCTTAAAAGCAGACTGGAGAGGAAGTACTTTGTTATATATGAAAAATAAAAGGAGCCCTTTTCCCGTAATAAGAACCAAACCATCTTTGGCCAGCTCTGACTTCATGGCATCATCTTTGCTATCCTCCTTACCCACATCCTTTCCTTCCCGTGCTTCAAAAACAGGTTATGACCTGCAGGCCATGAGCAGCCAAGTGCAGTGTGCATTGCAGAAGCAGTATCGTGTCAGCTACTCCACAGTAATGTCTGGGGAAGACTCATCCCTGTGAAGGACGTGCAAATAGAAATCTGAATTGGACAGTTAAAACAGATCAACTGACATGCAACAGCTCAATGAGGAAATAAGTAAGTTATTCCCCATTCCACATCAAATTGATTTGTCCAAGCCCACAGGGACTCCAGTGGTGCAGGGGCTATATGTGTTGTAAGGCTAGTCCTGGTGCTTACCCTGGCACAAACATTGGAGGTCTCTGCTGACTGTAAGCTAGCCAACATTATTCCAATTTACAAGAAAGGTGTGAAAACTCAGGAAACTATGGATGTGTTCGTCTAACCTCAGTACCTGGAATAATTATGGAGAAGATCATACCAGGTGCTACTGAAAGGCATTTAAAGAGGCAGTCAGCAGGCACAGTCAACATGGGTTCACAAAGGGAGAGTCCTGTCTAACTAATTTGATATCCTATGATAAAGTCACCCTAGAGGGCAAAGGAAAGGCAGGGGATGTAGTTTTTCTGGATTTTACCAAGGCTTTTGGTACTGTGAGATGAGCAGGTTCACAGTGTGATGAGCAGGTTCACAGTGTGATAGGCGAAGGGCACAGCTCAGAGGTTTGTTGTAAATGGGGCTACGTCTGCCTAGCGACTGGTCACCAGCAGTGTTCCTCAGGGTTCAATTCCAGGGCCAGTTCAATATGTTTATCAATGATCAAGGTGCAGTTGAATCTAACATTAGCAAGTTTGCTGGTGAAATCAAACTGGGAGCTGCTGTTGACTCTCTTGAGGGACAAGAGGCCTTGAAGAGCGATCTGGATAGACTGGAGCATTGGGCAATCATCAATTTAACAAGAAATTTAACAAGAACAAATGCTGGATTCTGCACCTGGGATGAAGTACAGCCTGGGAGAGGAGTGGCTTGCAAGCAGCCCTGCAGAGAGGGTGCTGCTCAGCAACCAGCTCAATCAATATGAGGCAGCAGTGTGCCCTGGCAGCCAAGAGGACAAACTGCATCCTGGAGTGCATCAAATACAGCATAACCAGCCAGTCAAAAGAGGTGATCATTCCACTATACTTAGCATTGGTACAGCCTCACTGAAGAGCATTGTATGCAGTTCTGGGGCCCACAAATTAAGGATGTGAAAGTCTTTGAATGAGTCCAGAGGAGGGCAATAAGGCTGGTGAAGGGGCTGGAAGGCACGTCCTGTGAGGAGCGGCTGAGGACTTTGGGTTTGTCTAGTTTGGAGAAAGAGGCTGAGAAATGACCTCGATTGCTCTCTAGAGCTTCCTGAGGAAGGGGAGAGGGAAGTGCTGCTCTCATCTCCCTGGGATCCAATGACAAGACACATGGCAGTGGTTCAAAGCTGCGTCAGGGGAGGTTCAGACTTGACATTAGGAAACATTGCTGAGAGGGTTGTCAAACAGTGGAACAAGCTGATGCCCCATGCCTGTCTGAGAGACATTTGGACAGTGCCCTTAAAATATGCTTAAATTCTGATCAGCTCTGAAGTGGTCAGGCAGCTGGACTAGATGATCACTGTAGGTCCCTTCCAACTGGGATGATCCTATTTTTAAAATGTACATGTACATGAAGCTTATTCAGTAGGGTTTTGCTAGTGGACTATATTCTGGTCTTCTGTTTGAAATCTCTTTAGAAATAGAAATTTTCAGGATTCCTCACATGCTAGGCTAAATAAACATCCTTTGTATGGCCTGGCATCACCTTTTCCATCAACAACTAAACTGCATATTCGGTTGATAAGCTGGAGGGAAGGGATGCCATCCAGAGGGACCTTGACACACTTGACAGGTGAGCCAATGCCTCCCTCATGAAGTTCAACCAAGCCAAGTGCAAGGTCCTACATGTGTGTCAGGGCAATCCCAGGCAGAACTACAGGTTGGGCAGAGATGAGATTCAGAGCAGCCCTGCGGAGAAGGACTTGGGGGTGTTGGTTGACAAGAAACTGAACATGAGCCAGCTTCAGTGTGCGCTTGCAGCCCAGAAACCAACCGTATCCTGGGCTGCATCAAAAGGAGCGTGACCAGCAGGTCAAAGGTGATCCTACCCCTCTACTCTGCTCTCGTGAGACCTCACTTGGAGTATTGTGTACAGTTCTGGTGTCCTCAACATAAGAAGGACATGGAGCTGTTGGAGCTGTTGGAGCAAGTCCAGAGGAGGCCACGAGGATGATCAGGGGCTGGAGCACCTCCCGTATGAAGACAGGCTGAGAAAGTTGAGGCTGTTCAGCCTGGAGAAGAGAAGCTGCGTGGAGACCTCAGAGCAGCCTTCCAGTATCTGAAGGGGGCTACAAGGATGCTTGGGAGGGACTCTTCATCAGGGACTGTAGTGGTAGGACAAGGGGTAACAGGTTCAAACTTCAACAGGGGAAGTTTAGGTTAGATTTAAGAAGTTCTTTACTGTGAGGCTGGTGAGGCACTGGAGCAGGTTGCCCAAAGCAGTGGTGAATGCTCCATCCCTGACAGTGTTCAAGGCCAGGTGGAACGGAGTCTTGGGTGACATGGTTTAGTGTGTAGTGTCCCTGTCCATGGCAGGGGGGTTGGAACTAGATGATCTTAAGGTCCTTTCCAACCCTAACTATTTTGTGATGGTACACTGGAAGGTACCATTTTTCATCAATTTCAATGAGAGGATAGGGACTACTCAAAAATACTTGTGAAAAGGCCCTTAAGACCTTCAAGTACTCAAAGGATTAATCTGAGTCTATAAAACATGGGAAGAACATTCTCTAGGAGTGGAAGATTTAAACTTTGAAGGGAGCCAAGATTTAAACGTGCATGAAACAATCATCAATCATCTGTGATTAACCAGCCGACTAGAAGCTGTAGAAAGGAGCACCAACAAGCTCATGAGTTCTTGAAAGCAGCCAGATTGTATCCACGTGTGGCTGAAGCCCTTACCTTCTGGCATTCTAATAAACTCTTGATTTCTGACAGTATCTCAGATTCCTCAGGCACCCATGAGTACTCTATGCCAAAAATGCAAGAATGGAAACATTTGAAGTAGGTGGGAGATGTTTCCTAAGGCATTGTGATGCATTATGGAAAGAGATGTAACACCATATATCCAAATCTGTGCCATGGGATCTGGCCACCCAATAAATTGCCTGTTCAGTGCCTGCCATCATGCAACCCATCTCTTCCCTCAGAGTAACATACATGACTAGGTCTTCCCCCACATCAGCAGCATTGTTGAGACCAAGACTGTCTCTCAGTGACAGTTAAGTAAACAACCTCAGTTTACAAGTAAAGCAGAGACTGTGTTTGATTGCCTTGGAAACATGGCACACTAACCTTTTTCCGCTATCCTCTCTCATCCTTCTCCTGCAATTTGATGGCCAAATAGCATTCTTTGCAATACTTGTGTGCCTCACTGTCTGAAACTAACAGGTGGAAGAATTTGATCTCAGTAAACAATTGTTTTGCTGCGGCACAAGAAAAGAGCAAAGTCTGGTTCCCTGAGCAGTCTAACCGTACAGGGAGAACAAGCAAAAGCAGCATGAATTATTTTAGTCAGTCAAGTTAGCAGACCCAATACATGGAGGAAATCTGCTGGGCAAGACCACATGATTTAACATACCCAATTTTCTAAGCATAACTTCATTTAGAAGGCAAAAGAAAAGTCGGTCTCTCACTGTCACGCATGGAAGAGAGGGAAATAGTATCCAGCCTCTAAAAGGAGGAAGGTTGAAGGAGCTTGTGACTGCACACCTGCTAAGGTGGACTGGTAGATACGTGTTACATGTGCAACCTCTATACACATGCATGTGCCCACACACATCTAACTGGTATCTATAGAAATGAATGGCAAGCATGTCTGTGCTTGACACTGCACTGACCTACAAATGAATGTATATATACACATGCACACCCTCAGACCAGATGGAGCATGAACATTTTCGATGTGAACCCGTTCATATGACATCAAATTGTGGAAGCTGCTGCCACTGTCCTACCTGTATACTGAGGTGCATACCACTCCTTTCATGGATATGATCACACCCTCTGTGTGCTCTGTGGGAAATACATTCCAAAGAATGCTGGTTGTGGTGCCACCCTTAAGCATTATTTGCCTGTTTGACTCCAAGTCTTTTTCCCATTTGCACAAACCTCAGATACACTTATTTGACCCCGTCAATCACACAACAGCTCAGAGGTGCTTTTCTGAAAATACACAATATATGCAGTTTATTGTTCAGTTTGGTATGAGGGCCAGGGGTTGTTCAAGCACAGGCTTTTTCCTTAGACATGCATCCCATGGATGACTCGGGGCTGAGAGTCTCTAGTCCTTCACCAGCCGGTAGATGTGATGCTGGGCGCCATGGTCACTAGTTGACACCTCAAAAACATACGCTATGCACAGCAAGGTCTCCTGTGTGTCCCTGTTTGTGACAACCTAGACAGAAGAGAACAAACTGAGATGGCAACTGCTGTTTCTCTGCTTACATATTCCAGCATATTTCATGTAGAGCAAAAAGTCAGTCACAGGCAAAGAACAGGAATGATACACAGTTCAGCCACCACAACGCCCAGTCTGCGCACCGACACACCCAAGCAAAGCACTCTTGCAGCATCAGGACTACAACACAGTGAAGAGACAGGGAGGTGAGCAGAGTCCACTGTGGAGAAAAGAATGCTGTGACCAAACAGTGACTGCAGAAATGGAAGTGGGTCCACTAGGCCCTCTGCTCCCCACCCCCAGTGTTGCAGATTTCAGCAGACAGAAGGTGTTTCACATTAAATCTCTTTTTGCTTTGTTTGTTGGGTATAGAGAAGCCACCTCCTCTGGTACAACCATTCCTGCAAAACCATAAACAGTTCTTCCCCTCCATCTGCTCCTGTGCTTGTCAGTGGTAGACACAGACCATGAGGATTACAGAATATAAATCATTATACAGGAGGTTTATAGGTTTGACTCCATTATGCCTCCCATTCCATACACTGTAGATGTCAGAAGAAGGATGGCTGGCTGTTACACTTGTGCATCCTTTCAGAAGCTCCTTTTTTTTCCATTTCTTCTTCTCTGGTCCCTCAGGAACCTTAGCTTCTCTGAAATGTGACACAGTGTCAGCAGCACGATGATGGAATAGTGTTGTCTAAGTTTCAAAAGCATGCACTGCCTGTATTACATGGCAGGGACAAGCGAAATGATGCACCCAGATCTCCTAGCTCAGCTTTGCCCTGTCATTGCACAACTTTGCACATTCTTGTCATCTGACTTTGTGTCATAGCTAAAGCTTCAAGCAGTCCTCTCCTGCTGGAGGTGGTATATTTTTATCAGCGGCAGCACCAACCAAACTGCAGAAGAAAAACATACCAGATGGAGGCTTGAACTGTACCAAAGCCCAACCACTCTTGTGAAAACAGAAAAAAGGAAAAAAAAAATAGCCATTATCAAACTTGCTTAATAATTTTAGCAGTCTGGTTTTGGTCTATTCTTTTTTCTTTTCTTACTTCACGAGCATATTTTGCATACTTCATGAGCATACTTTGCAGCTGAACTAACTCTTCTCCGTTCTTCTGCAAGCCATTGTGAGTTATACACATCCAGGTATGTTAAAGCACCACAACCTTTTCTGAAAAATGGGCTCAGGAATCCTGGAGGGCTAGATCCAGAGCCATGTGCAAAGCAAGAGCATGCTTGTGAGATTAGGGTATCTAAGCTCTAGAAAAAACATAATTGGACTTGCCTCAGAAGTTCGTAGTGGGGACTGAGGATTACCAGCGTGCCTTACCTAAGTATGACCATTTTTCAGCCACCCAGGAAGAGTGGGGGGTGGAAAATGCTCAGCCTGCTGCTCAGAGAGCAGGACTGCAAGGCCATATTAAAAGCTGTGCCAGCACGCATGAGACATGCCTCTCTGTGACATGGGATAAGGGAAGGACATGAGATTATTCAAATTGTGAAGCTCCAGAGGAAGTACAAATATATGACAACTTTGTTCATAGAATTTATAGCAAGTGCTGGATTGACTGAGGAGCGAAACATGCAGAAAGCAGTTACAGTGTTCCTCAGTGTGCATTACAGCACAGGTCTTCCATCTCTCTGTCACTGCCCCCTTCATGCTTTTGCTTGTCTTAAAAAAGCTCTTAGCATTTACACTCCTCTTTTCTTCCAGATGCTAGAGCTCTTAGTGCAAACATGAAAGAGTAAAGCCTCCTGAAGCTCTGTGAGGTGTATTATTAACCTTGTGTTTTACAGCTGAGGTACCTGAATCACACAGCAGTGAAATGAGTTGCCTGAAGTCCCACAGGATCTCCAGAGAATGGAATGAAGACCACTTGATTTCCATTCTTTCACACAGCCACTAGCATAGCTTCTACTTACCCAACCATAGCTCCTCTGGGCAAAGATCTGTGACGCTTGTTGTAGAGGCAAGCACAGAACTCAGCCCAAGGAAAATCCATCTTTTAAGCTGTCTTTGCCCTCTTCCCAAATTTAGGCTACATCTGAGCCTGGAAAGGCTCTTGCTATAACATAGACACTAATGGAAATCTAATTGCTATAGCCTTGTAGTACTGCCTTACCTAGAGGCTACAGAGGCTTCATGGAGGTGTCGCAGAGCTTCCTGCAACATGGCCTTTTATGTGCTTCCATATTATTTCCTGGATCAGAATGGTCCTGAGGAAGCAACTTCCCCTTCTCACACCCCACCCCAACGTGGTCAGTGAAGAACTCTTCCCATGGCAAAATTATATAGGCACTTAACAGTGCTCTTGTTAGGTTTTTTTTTCACCTGGCAAAAAGGACCACGGCACAGAAAGGACCAACATTTGTCCAATAGTGGAACAAGCATTTCCTTCACTGACTTTTGTATCTTTCTCCTTCCTTTATCTCTCTGCCTCATGAGTTCTCCCTCTCTGGTTTTTTTTCGATCTCTATCTTAACTTGGGTCTCTCAAATTCTTCTGCTGCTTCTCTACATGAGTTACTACCTCTAGAGCTCTATAAATGTTCTTGAGGTGCAATACACATGAGAGATACTAAATTCAATGAGCTGTAAAAGGAAATCTGCTTTGACTCACAACAGTGAACTCCTGCATGGGGTTTACAGGTTTCCAAGCTCCAACGAAAATAGTTGAATGTCCCACCTGTAAAATAGTAAAGTTCTCCAGCACACTGTTCATCATATACTTCTCAGGAAGGTGCTTGAGTTTATGAATGAAGTTTATCATGTATTCGCAGAGAGGGGAACGGTGAATGCGATACGAATAGTGTCCATTTTCATAGCGTGCATACTCTGTCTGCAATGCAAAACATGAAAGGGGCACATGGGGCTAATGATGTCACATTAAGTATCATCAATCACATAAAGGGATTCAGAACAGAAAAATTATAACATCATTTCCAAGTCATTTTACTAACAGTAATGAGCTGATTAATTATTCCTCTACAGTACTTCATGCCAAGGTCAGTCTCATTGAGCCCTCTAACTTCTTTGGCTTGGTCTCTTTTTTCTTTAAAACACTGGGTTCTAGCTTACAAGCTCCCAAGGAGCTGTGAAAGGTAATTAAGGGGAGCAGACCAATTGTTAGCTGTACTATGGTTTGCATCTCTACTGGAAAAATATTAGGTGTGAATAAACAGAAGTTAAAAACTGCTGATTTAGCAAGACCAGAAAGCTCCTAATAATGATGATAATTGTATGATAAGGATGTTTCACAGCTAGAAAGGACTAAAGCCTTACCTGTGAGAGAGAACATTGTATCTCTCTGCCCCTTAGGAGAGTGTCTGGCCAAAGTTACACAGAGGGCTTTTTTTGTTTACATCTTAGATCCTGTATATTTCATCTTCCTTTGAACAGAAACAGAGGCTGGATTCTATCATTTCACAGTGACCCTTAAATGAGTATTACCTTCTTTCACCACAGGAATTTGGTCTCCTTTCCTGTGTACCATGACAACCTTTCTTTGCCTATCTATTCCATGACACAAATACAGAAGCGGACTTCAGGCATGCCTATCCTATGACTGGAGATGGGTCTTGGGGAAGGATGTAGCCCGAACTGACTGCTGGCACAAGAGTACCTGGTGTTCTGCATATAGCTGCTCCTCCTGCATCCAAAGGCTCCTTGAGAAAGAGAGCAGCAGGAAGCAGGTCAGAGCAGCTCTCTTAGCAGCTGAATATGGCACCAGAAATAACTTCTTTCAGTGCCAGATATGTGCATAATTATGCACTGTTACACAGTGCTACAAGTGTACAAGCACTAGGATAAGCTTTGTAAAACCTTAAGACTATAGTCTGTAAATTATTAGTCAATTAATGACGATAGTGTATAAATGATCTGTTTAAAAACACTGATGAGAGCGAGGTCTTACCTATTTGTTTTCACATTTCTGGGCTACAGAACAAGTATCAGGGTTTCCTATAGCTTTTCTTTGCTCCCCAAAAAACCCCAGACAATCACCACAGCTGAGTCTTACATATTCACATATCTTCAGAAACTGAGATTTAAGGAAAAAAAAAATAGCAAACACTGCCAGTGTCCTGAGACAAAGCCACGTTGTGGGCTGGAGCAATCTTACAACTGCACGTCTCAGATATAATAATCTACAGCATCGCTCTCCCTGACAACAAGCACTGGATATTTTGCCTTGAGATATACACAGGATGCAAATACTTGAAGTGACAAAAGAACAGCCAGAGAGAACCTTGCACCCAGGTGTCTGCTCCCTACCTCCACTTTCTCCACCACCTGCTTTCCAAAGGAACACACTTTGGTGGAACAGGTAATGACCATGTTTTCGGGGCTCTCGTATTGGCTGGAAACGCCATAGAAAGATCTGGATTCATCTTCAATATTGGTGTTCAAATCAGCCTGCCAAAACAAAACAAAACAAAAAAAACCCAAACACAAACAAAACAAAACAAAAAAATCATCAACAACCAAGAAAAATAGATGGTTATCAGTAGATGGTTGTGGGGTTTTTTTCACCATTACCTTGCATAGCCAGGATTGTAAGGTATTGGAGTGTCCAAAGCTCCTTAAGCAGACCAACATGCATCAAAAGCAAGCAGGGGAATGTGAAAAGTATACACTAAAATCCAGTTCCTTCTTCAGAAAAATGTTGATGGGGGTCTGCACATGCATTGTGGGAATCTGGTGGAATATCCTCTTAACAATTAAAGCATGTGACAGTCCTTTGCCTTAGCTGGTATCAACCATAACTGGTTACCAGTGTATCGAGGTAATTACCACTATATTTACCAGTATATGGAGGTACTCACTAAGCATGTGAAGAGCAGACAGGAAGGCACTGTAGAGATAGAGCAATGCAACCAAGGGCTAGATTAGGCTGCTTCACTAAGGAGGAAAAATAAGGGCACAGTAACTCCTTTTATAAAGCTTTTCCAGCCTGGATATGTAGGTAAGGGGAATGAGCCAGAGCAGAAAAAAGGAATGTGTGAGCACACACACACATTAGACTCAGAAGCTATGATATGAAGAACATAAGTAGACAGGATGCAATGTAAGGAATGTAGGTTGCTGATGGATCCAGCCCAGTTCCACCTGAATACAAACGCATCTCCATGAGCAGTCACAGTTTTCACATGTGTGTGCCGAAGGCTGGCCAATTGAAGCCTCATGGTGGGACCTAACGCCTAAAAATCCTGGTTGTCTGAAGTTTCCACCAGGGGTCACTCAAAACACGGTTATTTGAAGAAGAGGCGTTCCCTTAAACTCTGGAAACCACGGGTGTGTACGAATGCCCAGCTCAGCTTCCTCGCTTTCAAACCTAAAACGGTGGAGCTTCTCTGCGCTCCACAAGCCCAGCTGCTACCTTACATCCGCAGAAAGGCAATGATCAGGTCCCAAGGAGCGTCAGACTATTTTATTCTTCCTGCTTAACTGAGGGTAATGGGAAACTGAAGAAAGTGTTTTCCTGTTACCGTGGATACAGCATGAACAGGACTGTATTAGATGCTATTGTAGCATGGGTTTCTTAGCCAGTGTCAGTGAAGGGTTTTTATTCAAGATCTAGAGCAACACTTAGGACAAGAAATGCCACACTTGGAAGTGAACCACCTCAACAATGAATCCCTCTTTTCTTTGCCACACAAAATACTTGCCTCTTTGCCACAAGATAATACTGTTAGCTTATTTCTTGTAAGTAGCAATTTCACAAGAAGCTTAAGTCAATCTAGAAAGTTGCTAGTCCAGCCTTCTCCCCATCTGTAGCCACAGAAGCTTGCTGCTGCTTTGTGCCACTGTTAGCAATTGTACGACTCTGGTTAGCCAGATGAGAGAGCTGATCTCAGCCAAAAGAAATCTTTTGGGGGTTTTGGTGAGTTAGTTTTCAGTCAGAAAAGGAAAGCTCACTTGGATCTCCACAAAGGTGCAGGGGCTGGAAGAGGTGAGAACACACACAGAAGTTGAAGGCACAAAGAGTGCCTATTTTGATAGTAACACGTACTCAGGTTGGCTTGAGCCTCTTGGGAAACTGCACCTCAAAGTTGTAGTCTGATAACACCAGGCTGGTCCTGACACCAAGAGAGAGCAGTCTCACTATCCCAGAGCAGTTTGTGCCTCCCCATTCCTCTCCTGTACTGACACAAATGTTTCCCTAGCTGTATTACAAAACTCTCCGATGAATTGCTCAACAAGTCCTCAGCATCAATTCCCTGGCCTGATTCAGAAGCACTTATGTGTGTACAGACAAAGAACATGTGTTGGAAGGATAGGCAACAATAGGGAAAGCAGAAGGCAGGACTACTTTCTAGAGAAGGCTGGGTTTGAGTAACTACAACAGTAAATGCTAGAAGCCGTACTTTGTTGTAATTCCTTTCCAATTAAAAGTTTTGCCCCTAGACAGGTAGGCTGGGCTGTCTCTGTACCATAACACTCACCAGCAGCTCACATCAGACAACAGTGATGCCAAAAGCACTAGCAGAAGAAGCAGCCATGTAATAATCTGCAGTATTTCCATTCAGTCCGGTTCCCATAGCTGCTAACTTGCCAATTCAGGTGTGTGAAGGAGGAGGTAGTAAAGGAAATAAACCATGTCCCCATTTATTTCAGAAAAATCAGTTCTTTCTGCACACTGGGAGATTCCTGCCACTGTGCTATTGTGCACACATATTTCCACGTAGAAAAAAACCTACCGTCTGCATTAGATAAATGATGCCACAGATAAATACCAATAAAATCCAATGACTAGGATTTTTCTTTTTTTAAGTACAAACTCAGAAGCAAAGGAAAGGCAGATTTGGGACAGGTTTTTCATGAAGTCCAATGAGCAATTTATCTCCTGAGGTATCTTCTAGACTAGCAGTTATAGCATTCAGATAATTCTAGTGGAACAAAGATTCAATCTGGGCAAGATGGCAGAATACATCAACACTAGCAGCATCAGGGATGGAAATACAGCTTTCACTCTGCTCACACTGCTTTCAAAGGAGAGCATAACAGCACAGTATTTAAATACATCATCATGAATCACTCTTCAAAATGACTGTGTCATTTTGTATAATTTCTACCAAAAAATCCTTAAGAGTTGGACCATCTTCATCACAGATTATGGATGAAAGAGAGTCCATTTCTCAGACTGGCTTGTCTTCTTCTCTAAGACTCCCCCTGAAGTAGGGGCAGTTCTTCAACCCCTGTATATACGGTTGGCTCTACATGTATAATACATTCATACCAGTTTACATCAGCTGTGTACTTGTCCCTTTATATTTTCCTAAATTTGCCATTTCCTGCATATTATATATTCAAGAGTATCCTCTGATTTATCAGGAGATAAAGCAGCTTATTCTCATGATTTCTTCTCCTCAGAGGGTAGCTTCACAAAACAATATCCAGCTGAATTGGTGCCCGATTTCTCTTAACAATTTCTCCCTTTTTGCCCCCATAGTTTTCTGTCTCCTCACCGAGCTGAAAAAAGATGTGTTAAAATACATCAGTAAAACTATTTGGATTTAAAGCTTCTCTAAAAATCATTTTACATCATTCACATTTGCACAACTGAGGTAGTGCTAACTCTTGCACAAGACTTGGAAACAACAGCAGGAGGAAGATTGGAAGCTTTTACATTGTCATGACCACCTAAATGACTCTAATGCAGTGTTATGCTCTAATGGTTTGCCTACACTGGAGTAGCATATGTGGGCAAATCCAGGCTAGCTTTAACCTGGTAGCACAGGTATTAATAGGAACAAGGCATAGGCATTACACAATAATAATTCAGGTTGCCAAGTGAATTATTTTGGTCCTAGAACCATAGAATGGTTTGGTTTGGAAAGGACCTTAAGATCATCTAGTTCCAACCCCCCTGTGATGGGCAGGGATGCCTCACACTAGAACATGTTGCTCAAGGCTCTGTCCAACCTGGCCTTGAACACCGCCAGGAATGGAGCATTCATGTCATGCTGAAGTCCTTTGCAGTCAAATCTTCCCACTATAGTTAATGCAGCTACTTTGTACCACAAATGTACAAATATTAGAGAGTAGCAATACTACTCTATTCTGGTTTAGGTTTTTACTGAGTTACTGTAATACTCATTTACATGTCAATGCAATAAACGGGATTGTTTATTTGACCCATACTGCAGCAGTCTGAGTAAAGATTAATTCTTTCCCATCTCCATAGACGAAATAACTCGGAGTCCTTCACAGTATTGTTCAGCTATTTCCCTTGGGGATGATAAACACAGTGCATGGACCCAATTCCACTTTTCCAAGGAACTTGTCCCACTGTGTCAAAAGAACAAAGGGTCAAGGCTACACAAGTTTGGTCAGACCACTGCTACGTACACATAGCAGAAGCTAACACTGTAGAACCAGACAAACATGTTCAGGGTGTCACTACTAAAGTTAAGGTTACAGTCCCCTAAAGACCAAAGAACCACTCAGGAGCAGAACTCTAATCTGTTAGCTTTCCCCGCTATGGAGATTATTACCTTGAAGGGAGACAAAGCAGAAAATTGAGGAAGAACACTGTTATCTGCCATAGCCAAATTAACTTGTAAGTGTCAACTGGACACTGAGGTAAATCACTAATGGAAGCAGTTAAACTTCCCAGAATCGCGCCAGGACAAAATCATGCTGCACATCGTGGGGTCTATAATGCTTAAAAGAGCTACTGCTTTTAACTTAACATCTAAAAACGTTACTGCCTCCTTGTCTAGATTCTTATATGCTCCTCACAATACCTATGCCATCAAGACTAGAAACCACATTGCTGCTTTGGGGAAAGGGCTCTTCCTTTCTTCACTTTCAGAGTTTCTTTCTTTAAAAAAAACCTCATGTCAGAGCACACCCAATCCTGGGGTGAGCACCTGAGGTGAGCAGAGAGAGATCTGCTTTACTCTGTCCACTACATTCCATCCCTCAAAGATGCAAGGGAATAATAGTGACTATGACTTAAAGGAAACTCATCTTCCCAGCACTTCATCAAGTAGGAAGGCTAATCTTCACTTTATAGTCTGAGAATACATGAACCTGTTGAATACATAACTGAATGCGATTCTGACCTGGAGACTAGAACTTAGGTGCCTCAGCTCATCACTGGCAAGAACACTGATAACGTTCAGTAACAACTGAGAGAGATAACTCTTTAATACGTTCCTTACCCCAGCCTAGACAGCCAAAGGAGACATAGTTAGGACTTAGGAAAGTCCACAGCCAATGAACTGAGTCACCTTGCCCCCCACGCTCCTACTAGCCACTGCTAGCAACAGGATAGCACTGCAGCAAGGGGCAGCAGCAGCATTCAGATGGTTGGGTGGTGTCCAGCGCTCAAACACAGCTGTTCTCCATCTCTTCAAGGGAGAGGTATATTACAAGCTAAACCTGAGTTGTGAGCCACCAATTGGACCATACTACTTTATGTGACAATAAGGGTTCTTGCTTTCTGCTCAAGAAGTTCTAGATGCAAAAACCTCTGAGTGTTCCCTTATGCATGCTCTACCATGAGAGCAGTCTAATGTGTCTGGGATGCATTTAACTTATTGTGCAAGCTCAGCACAGATTACATACTTGTCTATACCTTGCACATCTCAGAGATCTACATAGTGCATGCAAGAGAGCTGATCTGCTTGTTTTGGGGGAAACAGCTGAGAATTCCTCCTTTCCATGGAAGTAAGCAGAATTTTTAAATACTTACAAGACAAGGTTTCTAGACAGAAGAGAAGGGATTTGTTCAGGGAAGGGTAAGTAACCCTCAACAAGCTAGTACTACCCTTTGGGTTTTTTTAAATCATATTGGTTATCTGAATCTCTTCACAGCTCTGCTGAAAACAGTTCTGCTGTGCTAGAGCGTATCATCACTCAACATCTCAACCCCAACAAAGAAACACAGAAAAGTTGGCATTGTGCACAGTCCTAACCATATAGTAAGCCAAAGTTTTGTCTGATCTTTGGTGGGAATGAGTTTCACAACTGTTAACCAAGAAAGGACTCATTCCCACTAGGACGAGGCTGTGAATCAAAATTTCTCTGAAATGTTACCTTCAAGAATCAGTCTTCAGCTTATCTGAGGCTTTGCAAAGCAATGATTGGACAAGAGTCCAAATGGCACTAAGTGCCATAAGAAACCATAGCTTGTTGATATCTTGCACACAGGTCCCACATGGTTAACTGAAAAGCATATGCTGAACAATTATTTCAAAACAGTCCAAAACTTGTGGCTCTGCAGCTTCAGCCTCCAAGAAAGGGGGAAGGGGAGAGTTTCTAAGCTAGCCAAAGATAGCAGCAGGCCTTGCGAACTGTATGGGTAGCTGTGACATAGCTAGCTCCCCCCAGGATTGTTCTATTTTGACAGCCAGCAGACAAGTTCTCACAGCAATGCAGTCTTTCAATCTGCTTTTTGCTGACAACAATCTCTATACTGTTTAACCCTGTGGGGACTAACTTTGGTGAAAGAAACACCATTGACAGAGTTTGCTTCCATAAGATAGCAACTGGGAGGAGGTTGTGCTGGTGACTGCAGGTGAAATTACTGGGCTGTCAGATCCATTCTCTGAAAAAATGTGCAAAAGTAGAAAATCTCTGTTGCTGGCTGCCTCAGAAGGAGGGCCAAGGAAAGAATGGACATGGAGACCAAATTAAATCTCCTTGCTCTCCAAGCAGTCTCTGCCAGATCAGGACTGAGGGCATACAGTGGGCAGGGCAGAATGCCAAAGGGAATTTGCACTGCTGCTGTTTTCTGTTTTGACTGAATTTGCTTGGGACAGAAGAAGCCAAGTGCAGGACAGCAGTCCCCCACCCATGCCTTCAGCCCCTTCCACTAAAGTATAATGCATTAACTGGAAAGAAAACAGTGATTTGCCTGGTTCAGCTTGCCTATCGCCAGGGAGAAGAAATTAGTACATACATTCATCATTTGCAGGAAAGATCCTGCAAATTGCCCTGATCCACCCCTCTGCAGATGGCTGCTCTGGACAAAGTACTACCTTACCTGTCCTGAATTCCTGGTTTGTCATTTTCCTTCTATCTTCTACCTAGAGTCTCACAACTTCTGAAAGTTTTAAGATGCAAGTGCAACATTCTAGTAATGTGCAAAGCCCTGAAAACACCTCTTCCCCAAACTATTAATAACGATGCATATAGGAGGAGTTCATGGGGAGAACCAAGTAACAGGTGGTAGAGATAATATTACATTGGAAAAGAGCAGAGCTGATACTGCCCATGTGTTGGGAAGCTAATATCTCATATTCATTGTTGTGTGCTAGAATGCACTTGGAGCACATAGAAATGTCACACAGATGTCACACGCAACCTGCCAATCCAAGTTCAAGAGTTAGTTCATTGTACTAAACTCCCAGTGCCAAAATCAAGGGAGAATTGCAAACACTGCTTATGTTTCAAACTAATCAGCTTTTAACTCTTAGCTATTGTATAGATAATTTAAAGCACCATTGAACGAACAGGAACGTCTCTTTTCTCAGTCACTCTAGATCCTAAGTGCTATCAGTGATGTCAAGAAACCAACCCTGGTGTTTAGGGTTAGGCTTCTGGTGCACAACAGATCATCTGGTATATTCAGTGCTTAGTGCAGTAATGGCAGGTTCCTGCCTCAGGTTCTTCAAGCCTAAAGCCACATACAAACAAATCCAGTTTATTCAATTACTTGATTTTTTAAGTCTTTGTCACCTGCAAGCACCACTTCAATTCAGAACCTTTGAAAACTCAATCATATCTTTCACGTCCCAAAACACCCCTTCAGGTCTTTAACTCTACTTACCAAGTTTAAGAGTTATTATTGATTTGCTTTTGGATAATACTTTTATCCTAAAATCATGCTATAAATTCAACAGTGTATTTGTATAGCTCTTTGGACACCAACACCTCTTCAGACTTCCAACAATCTATTTGTATAGCTGTCCAGATCAGTCAGGCAGCAAAAAGAAAAAGCAACCTTGGATATACTGTTACAGAGGTATAAAAATGCAGATGGGCATAAAAATCTCAGCTGAAATACGGTTTTCTTCTGTTAAACTGCTGGATTTGTTGGGTTTTTTTAATTCACATTGCCTTATCTGTGGGTAGAGGGGTTGCACTACACACATCTACTGCAATACATCAAACGCCAGAAGTCCCATGATGCATGTAGCACAGTGCATGACAGGCACAGCTCACGTGCTTTGTTTAAGTGTAAGACTGCATTACCACAATATTTCAGACATGTTGAATGCAAAGTTTTGCAAAAAGTTTGGAGTTTTTTCTCAAAAAAGACCAAATTTTCTGGAGCAAAAGTGGGTGGGTTTTTGTGGTTTTTTTGTTTTGTTTTTTTTTAAACTGCTTTAATTATATTGCCTTAGAGATCCTAGCTGAAATCTTACCACAAGATTAATCAAAGTACTCATGTGAAACACAGCACAAGCCATAGAAGTGCCCTAATCCTTTCTCATCTAGAATATGGCATCAGGAATGGAGTTTTTATCCCCTACTGCTGTCTAAGTGTACTGGTGCAGAGCCACAGAACATCATATTCATGTTAGAATAAAAGTGTTTCAAATCCTCCTATGTATGTCACATGTCTTTATACAAGCCAAATTTCAGCGAGTTGATACCCTCTGAACAGCAGTCACCTCATGTGTGCCACAAAGACTCCAACTTCATGACAGCCCACCATGTAAATCCTTCAAAAGCTCAACTTACGTTGGTCTAACATTATGCACAGGCCACATTTATCCTTCTGATACTAAAAAAACAAACCACACAATCCCCAAACCCAACCCCACAAGCACTAAAGAACACGAACAGTTTTTATAAACAAAATCACAGTTGCACTAGATCACATTTCATTATGATTTCCCTCTCCTTAAGTCAATAAATCAAAAGTATTTTATTCTCTCCACCTAACATCTCCCTCTAAGCCCTTCTTTTTGGTTCCAGAAACTTCCAAAGTACTTCAGAGTAATACCACACAGGAGCCAGTGCTCTTTACCCAACTTGAAGAGTTTCCTGGGATCCCACATCAGAAAGCAGCTCCTGCTTTTCCAAGGACCATTCTTAGAAGCTATCCCCTCTTACTCTTTTTCCTTCCTTTTGTCACATCACACTTCTGTTTCGCTTTCCAAACAATTATTAGCACAGCAATCACTACCCAGGTTTTGTCAAAGGATACCCTTCTCAACAAGATGCTTTCTGTCTCTCTCAAGTATTTCTCTTCCACTTGGAACAGGCCTGGTCTTTTACTTTTTGTTTTCACCTTTGTTGTACTGTGGCAGAGGCTAAACCCATAAGGGGCCAGCTCAGTAGCACAGTCTGTGGCTACTAAAATTATGTGTCTCCAAGAATCACCAGCAACTAATACTCAAAGCACCAGACATTTGAAAAGCAGACTCCCAGCCAACATTCTCTAACTCAGTTCTGGAAAGGCTAAGGCTTGGGACAGCTGGGAAGTTGCATCTCCAGGCACTTAAGTTAACTCTTCCTTATCCTGAAAGCACCAGTGAAGAGGCTTTCTAGTGCCAGTTTGCACTAAGAGTATGAGATAGGAGAGCTCAATTCTCATCATCTCACTCCTTACTGGAGTTGAATTGTAAGTCATAAACTGAGGGTGACAGGCTCCAAATCTCATTACACATTCCCTCAGCCATCTAGTATTCAACTGCCCCAAGCTGCTATTATTTTTAATCTTGTAATACCTGTAATAATATTGATCGCCAGAACTACTTTGTTTGTACCCTGAAGCACAATAGCAGAGTTTTGCAAGTTCCAGCTAACTCACAAAAGTCTAAATTGAGTGAGCAGGCTTTTGCCAGGCTGATTTCTGCCAATTTACCAGAAGTCATTTCAGTAATATATTATCAGTATAATCCAGTTTCATTATATGTCTCTCATCTTTTGTCTGTCCTTGTGCCTGCAGTAAATACGCATCTGTAAATGCTTGGATAACACAAAATGCAGCTACTGAGACAGGAGAAGAGATGGAAAAATGTTGTCTCTGACTGAGAAGTTACTCAACACAGAGAATTGAACACAATGTGAAAGATACATCTTGCTCCAGGCCAGAATGGGTGCCTTATGGAGTCAGGGAAAGATCTCATTTACAGTTGTGGGCAGCTGTGCAGGCAACTTATTACAGTTGTGACTATAATAACTTCCCTGCACAGGGAAAATTTTGGGAGGTGGCAGTCTTCCAACAGTTAGTGAGGCCACCACTTTTAAAGTGGGAACTTCATAGCAAATGGTTACTCTACAAAGGGTCCTTCCCTTACCCAGAATTTGACAAGGAAGAAGGCATTAGCTGGCCCTCTTTCAAAGAGCTCCTTCAGGCCCCCTTTCTTCTCAGGGAACTTGTCATAGATCTGTCGGATATCCACTGCCTCGAGGTAGGGGTCATTGTAGGTGGGGCTTGACTGCCCAATGTGCACAAACAGGTGTTTGTTATACTGCAAGAAGAGGAAAAACATGAAATTAGGAAATCACTCAGTACATACTGAACATTCATGGTTCTTCACAGAAGACTGCTGGAAGTCACTGAGGATTTTATAGCACTTTCTAGAAGAGCAGAAATATTAGCAGAAGCGTTGCTGCTAATACCAGCTCACGCTGCTTTTTTCTTTTTGATCAATACATCCACGTTTCTTGCTGCTTCTGAAATATTCTTGTCGGAGTTTTTTCTTATATTCGCTCCTAAACCATTGCCTCATGATGCTGCTATATAGTCTGCAGTAACCTGAGACACAAAACGTTATCTGTCACAGGTTACCCAGCCAAACATCAATGCTCCTGTCCTATGAAAAGCTGCCCAAAATCCCACAGCAAGGTACAAGGCACATACTGTCATCTTTTCTGAACTTTCCTGTCTCAGACAGAGGAAATGTAGCTGGCATATCACCAGTGTACACTTCAAGATGCAGTATCACAAGGTTTAGTGACACTGCATCTTACTACTTCCGTTTTATGGATGACACCATGCAAACACATTAATGCAAATTCATCCCAGTCGCCCCCAAATTTAAGTTCCCAGCACAACAGAGAAATACGGGACTTCATGTGATCTTACCATCACCTGATTCTGCATCTATCCTCCCAGGCTGAACAGCGCAGCTAGAATAGACCGGGAGGGGCTGTACCACTGTGTGGTACAACCTCAGTGCCTTGAGGTATGTGAACATCCACGATCCTGGAAAGGTAGGCCAGAAGCACATGGCACAGAACTGGCTAGATCGCTATAGGCAGTTCTATCCTCTAAGAGAAGGATATCTTGTTTTTCCCAAAGACTGCTTTCTGTTCTCAGTAGAGCAATGAAGCAAGTATTTCCATACACATATAATAGTATAGCATATCCACGATAAACAGGAGCTACCTGAAGACCAAAAATTAATGAGGGGTGGAAGTCAGGCGTGTATCTTACTGTGTCTTGGTCTTGTTGTTGTTCCAAGAACGCAGAGAATTCTAACATCCAAAGTTTGGAGCTAGCAACCCTTCGTCCTTGCCAAGCTGGTGCTGATGGGGAAGGCGAGAGGCCAGTAGAAGACTCAAACCCTAAGCACACAGGATTTATATAACAAAATTTAGAAAGAGAAAGGTTGGCAATATCTTTCCAGTAGAGCACCTGTTGTCAAAGCTGGCTCGTTACATTTTCTTATGATTTCAGTGATGCAAAAATAACATTCACAAGGTCTTCACTTTACTTGTGTTCTAAACAGCTTGTCAGTGACCCTCTGCTAAGACAGCACTGTCAGAGCTGGCAATGTTAAAGACAACATACCCGATTTTGACACCAGAGAAAAACCATTAAGCAACTTTAAGAGGACCTAGATTGAGCCCTAAATGAGCAATGAAATAAAATGCTTTAGTGTCAGAATAAAGCATGACCATTAACTCAGCCATTAACTTCTCAAAATGGGGAAACTGAGAAGGAAAAGACATTTGTTGTTCCACTTAATGGCAATCTAGAAAGACAATCATGTTATGATGGAAAACAGTGTTCTAGTACATGCAGCATGGTGGAACAACAGTAGAGACATGTAAATCTTTATTTTCTGCTGAGCCAGGAGAAAAAGAAATCCCAAAACAACCAACCTAGCCCAGGAAAAAGTGTTTCGTTTTTCTAATAAACAAAATTAAACAGCTTGAGCTCTCTTGGTAAAAGCATAAGAACAGGTAATAAGGGGAGATAATATAAAAATCCATTTTGGCCTCACTGAAATGTTTCAATAGGTTAAAATATTTTTAATTAATTTTTAAACTTTAAGTGTTGGCTATTCTTGAAGTTGGAATTTCATTTCAAAGCAAGGAACTACATTTCCTTACCTACCTGGTAATGGTAATGGCGGCTGTACAGCATAAGGTTGTTGAGAAAAAGGTTTCACACTACAGAAGTACACAAAGAGAGATGGTTAACAAAAAAAGAAAACAAGCAATTCTTAGCTAACTGCTTACACAGATCATATCGAGTATTTCTCCTGAGAGAAGCAGCAGCATATGCATCTTTGGGGAATTATCTTTCCTTGTGGGCAAGAAAGGGTCATGGAGAAAGACTCAAAACCGGAAAGAGACCAGGACTGGACTGAGTAAGATTTCCCTGCAGGTGTTCAGCGGGCTCTCCCTACAGCCTTGTTATTCAGAGATCCTGTCAGCCTGTTAATACGCTGGTGCAAATTGATTTATCCTTTCTTTCCAACCACAAATAGATTTAAATTTCTGCAAGTGGATATACCTCAGGGCTGGGTGCCTCTCAGACTTTCATGCCCAGGTTCAGAGATGTTCAACACCCGTAAGTGAACCCAGCTTTCAAGACAGTTCAGCTCCATTTTAACAACACTGTAAGAAAAATCAGGATCTGGAGACATCATCTGACATCAGAGATGGTAGATACTTCAGACTTCTTAAAGAACCTCTCACATTATGCTTCCTCATTCACTTTCAAGCTAAAAGCATAAAATCTACTTTTTATTTCTCCTAGGATGGTTTACATTCTTTTACTAGACGTTTTTCCCCACAAGATATCTTAGTATCTGTTGCCTGATGCCTCCACAAGCATTAGCAATGGCACCACAAGACAGCAGGAACACATAGCTTGTGTGAAGAACATAAACCCTTCCAGCTGCTTGTCCTTAAGTTAGCTTTTATTACTCCTCTTGGGTTATGTGATAAAAAGTGTTTCTCTACACAAAGAGGCACAGAAGAACTATGGCAGTCCTGAATAATACTCTGACACAACTACACCCAGGGCCATCAGTGGTGAAGGATCAGCCCATGGAAGGGTCATCTCCACACTGGGAGAGGGGAGCCCCAGTAATGCAGTCAGAGAAACAGAGCCGTGCCCAGGCCCCTTCCAGGGCTGCCAAAGGAGAGCCATTAGCTCCATTGTCCAGGTGTGAAGCCAAATTAGTGAACCAGCCTGGGAGGCTTACAAACCAGTCACTACAAACTCAGGAGGTCATTGCCTAGATGCTACGGGACACCCTAGTGAATGCAAGGGAAGAGCACTTTGGGATTGCACAAGATTTCTTATGGGGATGTTTATGGCTGCTTGAGTCATGGAACATATTAAAGAGGTGTAATTCGTGTTACAAGTACCATATGAAGACACAAGATTTTATCTATTTGAGATTCTCTCATGTTTCTCAGAGGCATCCCCGACCATGGCACGGGGGTTGGAACTAGATGATCTTAAGGTCCTTTCCAACCCAAACCATTCTATGACTATGGGCCTTAAGTCTCAGATCCACAGTCAGGAAATCTGTCTTAGCATTTTATAAATCTTGTAATCGCTAATTGGTGTTCCTCAGGAAGCACAGAGAAAGCAGAAGCATCTGCTTTGGATGTTCATATGAAGGAATACTCACTCTTGGGAAGATCCAGCTTGGCTTGGCAAAGCTCCTTGCCAAAACTGCAAGAGAACAACATACAGGCAAAAGTCACCACTCTTAGGACATGTTGTGGTCTAACCCCACCTGGCAACTAAGTACCACACAGCCACTCACTCACTCCCCTTCCCCTCAGCAGGATGGAGAGGAGAATCAGAAAAAAAGGTAAAGATCTTGAGTTAAAGTAAGAACAATTTAATTAAACTAAAGTAGTGAAGTACAATATAATACTAATAATGAAAAGGGAAATAATGAAAAGAAAGTGCGAAAACAAACAAACAAACAAAAACCAAACTCACACAAAAACCAAATCACAACAGGAAAAAAAAAGCACAAAACCAAACCAAAACAAAAAACCCCAAACAAACAATAATGCTGCACCACGCAACTGCTCACCAGCCACTGACCCATACCCAGCCAGTCCCTGAGCAGTGATCAGTCCCTTCTGGGTGACTGCCCCCAGTTTCTATCCTGGGCATGACATGCTGTGGTATGGAATAGCCCTTTGGCCAGTTTGGGTCAGGTGTCCTGCCTCTGCTTCCTCCCCGATTCCTGTGCCCCTCCTCACTGGCAGAGCATGAGACTGAAAAGTCCTTGATCGGAGTAAGAATCACTTAGGAACAACTAAAAACATCGGTGTGTTATCAGCATTGTTCTCAGACTAAAGCCAAAACACAGCACTGCACCCGCTACTAGGAAGAAAATTAACTCCATACCAAGACAGGACAGAAATTAAAAGCAAGGCTTGCTTCTTTCTCAGGAAAGAAACTGCAAGCTCATGGAGTTTGAAAAACTGTGACTGAATTTTATCTCTTTTTTCTACATTCTCAGTTTCATTCTTGTGGAGGTGCTGATTGATTGGTCATAGTTTTCTTTCTATGCACTACTATTAGTGACATACAAGCAACTGAACCAATAGCAGTTTTAATGTTAAACACTATGTATGCACCTTGCTCCTCTGTCTTCAAAGCTTTAATGATGCTCATCACCCTCTTGGAGGGACCATTTTCCCCAGGAGAGCTCCACACAAGTATTCTGGCAGAAATCAGTGCTTAGCAAGAGTTCATTAGGCCCAACTCATAGGTTAGGGGATGGTAACGGGCCTCGTCTATTAAGGATTTTATGTAAGGGTCATCAATTTGCGATCTAAGCACTCGGGAGGAGCTTACTTGAGAAAGGGTCAGGATGGCTCAAATGGTTTTACTCCAACAAGATCCTGGATTAAGAAAGTGATGCAGATACTTGAAGATATTTCAGGCAGCTGAAAACCCAAAGAATCTGATTGTTCTTCCAGTTGTGTCATTAAAAAAAAAAAAAAAAAAAAAAAAAAAAAAAAAAAAGGTATCTAGTGAAACTCCATTCAGTGGGAGCAAAGAATCAGACCCAAAATGTTGAAGCCACGTGGCAGATTTTTGTCATGTGCTTTGTGGCCTGTTCTTTCTGATGTTCTCAGGATTTTCATGAGCAGATCCCAGCATCCTTTCAACTACTCAAGCATCTTCAGCCGAACTCTGCTGGAGACACTGATTCACTCACCCCAGAAACAGCAGGGTAGGCAGGTCGTGGGAGACCAGGCAAGGCCATTTTACTATGGAAGGCAGTTGCAGAGATAATCTGGGCAGATGACATTGTAGCCATACTCTGCATGGCCTTATCTTTAGCTGCCTGATCCTATGGGCAAGAGTAGAAAGAGAAAGAAAATTATTATAATGACAAACAAGTTGCCTGGTCCGACGCTGAATAACCATGATCCTCGTCAGCTTCTTTGCAGGGAACAAGCACTTGGGCAGCAGGCTCACCAATAACTGTCCTAAGAACCAAGTCTCACCCATTACTATAGCTTCAGATGTGATTAATCACCCTTTCTGAAATGCTGGGATCACTGGTTTAGAGACTGCTAAACATTTATCTGTTCTGTCCGAACTGTTTTGTTAAGATGAAATGTTTTGCTAAGGAAAGTACAACCCTAGTTCACTCTTGTTTTTTAATAATTGGTAAGAATACTCAAAGGGAAAGTCTCTTGCTTATTAAAAAAACCCCTCTAAAAAACAAATTCACAAAAGGAGTGTGTCATCATCACTGCAAACAGACTACCTCAATTTGGGACTGCATTAGTCTCAGGTAGAGTTGATCATTTTATTCCCACCCCTGGGCAAACAGGAAATTTTAACATTCTCCCAAGGCACATGTGCAAGGACATTCCATCTTGTAGTTGGACTGTTGTAACAGGGCTGTGGAACTCCACACATTTTTACAGGTAATGGTGGCACAGCGACTAAGTGATATGATGTATGTTTAAAACAAACAGCATTCTTAATTTCTTCTTCCAAGGAATAAATACACCAACGGAAGTGCTTCCCCACATTCTCCCTTTCCTCCTGCATCCCCTACAATTATCTTCATCCTCCAAACATTCCAGATTTATCTGTCACATTATAACCATACTGGCGATGCCACTGATGAATTCATGGCTTGGAGAAACTGCTGAAAGAGGTAAGCTCTTGCTGTCTTCAGGGATTCTCACCCCCACTTGCGTTCATTGAACCACAGTAAGTTCTCACCCTTGGCTCTCCATTCTCTCTAACCCCTCTACTTTCTGTAAGGTTTCCTAAAGTTCAGAGCCCAGGGATTCCGATGTGTCTAACACCGAAACATCTGGAGGAAGCATAACAAAAGCTCATGAATAAATGACAATGTTTAAGTGGAATGATCAGTAGGCAAAACTTACGTATCTTCTTTTCCAAAGAGTCTGTGACTCCTGTTAGTACTATTCAAGTGAATGGAAGGAAAACATTTTAATTGCTGAGAAAGTGCCCCAGATTCTTCAAAGGTATGAGAAAGCTTTTCCAGAATCCAGTTTAAATGACGTTTTAGAGAATAATTTAAGGATTGCTTACAACATTTTTAAGGTAAGGATTCTTTTTGGTTTTGTTTTTTTTTTTCCTTGACATTGCCATTTTCTTGCAGTTGCCATTGCAGAAAAAGATTATTTTGTTTCTCCCCTTACTTTCTCGCTGGAAAAATCATGTTTGTCTACCTGAGTTTATACAAGAGTTTCTGGGGAAGAAGCATTCACCTGTGGAAGTATAAAAGTAAACAAAACCCAAACAAACCCAACAACAATTAAGAAGGGAAAAGATTATCTATTAACCCCATGTGTTTCTGTTTTGTTTAAATGCCTGACAGACTGCTGGAAACCACGTTTTTGTAAAAGACATCTTTCACGTTCAGCTAAGAGTTCTATATTCGTTTGTAGGTGTTTCCAGCACAAACAAACAAACAGAAAAAGGTAACAAAAAAACTTTTATCAAGCATTTGCAATGTTTGCATTTTATTTTTCTCAAAATGCATAATAATGATAATGATAACAGTACCACCACCACGTCCCTCTTTTTCCTTAGTACATGTGTTATGTGTTGGCCACCCAGGACATAGAAAACTACTGACTTCTGGTAATGCACTTTTCTCCAAGCTTTACCCTACTTTCCCACCTGTACCTGTTATAGGCACACACATCTGTTTGAGAAGATATCCCAATTTGTGTGAAAACAGTAGTGTTATGATGACTGATCTGAAAAGTCAGCATGTAGCTGCTCTGATCTCTACGATATAAATATGAAAACATATACTTGCTATGGAAAATGAACAGTGGCAGTAGAACACACAGCTATCAGCAGGAACCCG
>NW_009930658.1:30718-64070 GCF_000696875.1 Nestor notabilis
TTTTGTGATTTCATTTCCTTGCTCTATGTAAATGACTAACAAAAGCAAAGAAGTAAATGAGTTGAATCAGTGCTATAGGCTTGCCTCTGCAGGCAGAAGGGAAGAGTCTGGTAGTGGGGAATGGTTCACTGCAGGCAGCTGGGCAGAGCTCACAGCATGGCCTGGGGTGGTGTAAAACGAGAACAACCAATGGCTCCATGGAGCTCCCTGAGACACCTTCATTCCCTGAGAACAAAAACAGCCAGCTCCTGTGTGCTAAGTGGAAACAGGCTCGGCTGACTGGCTTTTCAATCATGCCAAATCCCAGAGCTGTGACATGCAAGGAATGGAATCAAAGTTACAGATATAAGTAGCAGTAAATCTTTTAGCACCCCAGGCAGTTGTTGTTTCCTACTTGCTCTAACTCGCCTCCCAAGTGAGCCTCCACCTGAATTGACCACTTAGCTGCACCACAGGTTTCAGGCTTAGGCAGCCCTACCTAGAAGCACACTTAGATAGTTGTAATTTGTGGCTCCTTCTCTTTATCAGAGCAACTGGAAACACAACAGGCTAATGACAGACACAACTCCATTTTCTAAAATAGAGCTGGGGATGGGATGCGGGGGGTGCAGTCATGACTTAGAGGTAATTACTGGTTGCAAGAGAGATGCATGCACTTCAGCACTGGTCAAGACCGAGTACCAACAGTTCACTCACACAGTCCACTTCTCTTACTGCCCAGTGAAGAGTTGCCCAGCCAGCAAAGGGGAAGCACATACTAACAGCCGTTCACTCAACAGTTAGGGCTGGACTGGGCTGTCAAGATCCTCACCATCTCTTAAAGCATGAAGCAAACACACTTCTCTCTAGATCACTTATTACCACACCAAAATCACGAACGTCAGCACACATCTTCCTTTTCTGGCTGCCTCAGTAACACATAACAAGGACCAGATCTCAAATCCTGCTCACCAAGCCCTTTACAGATGGCTCACATTCTAACAGGGGACACCCTCTTGTGCAATTGTCACCCATAAACTTGACCTTCTTGACATTTCCTGCAATTTGGTCTGAATATATAAACCATCTCCCTGCTTCAAATCAGTGGAAATAAATGTCAAGAAGCATCAGTTCATTACTGTGATGTCAGAGCTCTTCCTATAGAAAGGAAAACACAGATTTGCTCAAGCTAGTAGTCAACCAAATTTTCCATCTCATTAGCCAAGGTCTCTTCAAAGCAGGTCTGAATTGATCAAGGGGCTATTCAGCTGGCACCACTTTACCTGAGAAGAAGCCAAATGGCCTTATTGCTTCCTCTCAATGTTTATGCCAGCTCGGAACACCTTCTCACAGAGAAGTCCTCATCACTACCACTAGTAGAGGTGGAACTAGCACTGTGGTAACTGTAAGGCTACCTTTTCCCAGGGCCACCACAACATCAGGGACTGATGACTGGTCAGCATTCGTAACAATAAACCCCTTCTTCTCAGGTAAACACTTAGCATACTCCCAAGTCTAAAGGTCTTTCAGACTTGGATGACAGCAGCATAAACCGGAGATAGAAATCAGACACACAATTTGAAATTATTCTTTCTTTATTCTTTAAACAGAATTGCTCCAGATGTCACAGAGCTACCACACTACAAATGTCTGCACAACACTTCCTGGGAAGGACCTTTTCCGCCCCAGCTTACTACAATTCAGCAGTTAATCTCACCCTTTTTTGAGGCTATTCAAAGAGGGAATGGATGAGGGAATAGCTGACTCAGGGGGCTTGCATGATATGTTAAAGGACACCCATCATACCTTGAGCTTGGCTTGGATCTCTCTAGCTTTCCGCCTTGCCAGGACCTGGATGTGACTAGATACCTGCATTGAAAAGACAAAATCCATCTTCATTTCAGAGGAGTACTAGCAGAGCTGCTTGCAGAAGTAAACATACTTCAGGTACCCTGTGCAATAGGGAGTTTTTTAGGATTGGGGGAGAAGGAGTTGGAGATAGCAATAAGATGCTTTTCTAAATACAATTTAAGTGTCATGAAATGAGGTGGGGGACCAGCAAAGGTCCCATTTAAGACCTTCTCCAATACAGCAGCTTTATCAAGCCAGAGACTTCATCTAAAACTGAAAGGACTGAGAGTTCTGATCTCTTGGCTCCCATCTTAGCCTCTTCTTGAGAGAAGGGAAAACCATGTTCTATATCCCTTGGTACTATATAATGACTTTCAGAACTTCCCCATATCTAATGTGGTTATCACAAAATAATACAGGTTGGAAGGAACTTCTGGATGTCATTCACCAACCTCCTACCCAAAGCAGGTCTAGGTTGCTCTGTGCTTTGTCCAGCATAGCCTAGACTATCATTCCCAAATTAAAAAGATTCCTTTTTCATCCCATGCACCAGGTATTTTCAAAATCACCACGGCTGTCCATCTCTCTGGGCTGAGCAAAGAATCTTCATATAGAGGCCTACTGATGTTCACTGGAACATTAATTAGTAAACCAAGCCAATGAAATCACACACCGTTTAACAGGAGAAAAACTTCTCTCTCAGTGTGATTGGGAGACAGGGGCATTACAATACTACTGTAAAATTCCTGAGCTGACTCTGCCCACTATTTTTATTGACCAGCGTAGCACAACAACCTCTTTCCAGCAAAGCCAGAAGGTAATAAGAAGTGAACAGCAAGGGATTTGTTCTCATAAGCCCTCATCATGTTTAGTGGTCCCACAGAACTAATGTTTACAGGGAAAGCTACACTTACCTGTTTCCTTGTGCGTGTTTTCCCTGTCCTCAGCTTAATATAGCGGGCAATCAGCTCATTTCGGCCTGGAACAGAAATAATGCAAATACAAGTTCAGAAAGCTATGACCCCTGGGAAAGATGCACAATGGAATTAGCTGTCTATAGACATCAGCAGTAGGGTGATACTCCTGTCGCACTATTTTCTGTCTTAGGAAGGTACTCGCTAGTTCACATAGACCATGTTTTAGGAGCAGAACCTTGGGCTGCAAATTCTATTTCCCAGCTTGCATCTGTATAGGTTAAAATTACCAATAAAAAGGAAAACCAAGTGTTTTGCTTAATAATTATATTTCCATAGTGTGCACAATCTGTAAACATGGATCAAAATTGCCAGTTCAAAGGAGAAAAAGGAAAGCCACTCACCCTAAAACATTCAGAAAGGGAAGAAGGAAGATCCAGGAACTAACAGGCCAGTCAGCCTCACCTCAGTCCCTGGGAGGTGATGGAACATGTAATCCTGGGAGCCATTTCCAGATACATGAGGACAAGGTGGCGACTGGGAGTAGTCCACAGGGATTTACAAATTGGAAATCATACTTAACCGACTTATTAGTTTCTACAGTGAGGTGGATGAGTACAGAGATGTACATATTGTGACTCTAGTAAGGCTTTTGACTTTGTTTTCCATAATATCCCCATAGGCAACCCTGACAAGGTATGGGTTAGCTAAGCGGACAAGCAGGTGGATTGAAAATTGACTCGGTGGATGGGGTCCTGGTTGAGAACAAGCCAACAGTTGACGTAGCAATACACCCATGGCAAAGGCTTGGCCGCCAACATCATCTCAGGTTGTTGTCAGTGGGTCAAGGGAGGTGATCTTCATCTCTGCTCAGCACTGCTGAGGCAACATCTGGAGTACTGTGTCCAGTTTTGGGCTCCTCGGCACAAGAAAGATGTGGAAGTACTGCAGTGAGGCCAGCAAAAGGTCCACAAAAATTATTAAGGGACAAGAGAAACCTTTATGCGAGTAGAAGCTGAGAGATCTGAGACTGTTCAGCCTGGAAAAGACTCAGTGGGAGTTCTTAATCAATGCACATAGATACCTAACGGGAGGCAATAAAGAAGAGAGGCAAGCCTCCTCTCAACAGTGCCAAGTGATAGGACAAGAAACAAATGGGCACAAACTGAAAGACATTCCATCTAAAAACAAAGCAGGGGAGAGAGGAAACAACTTTTTTTGCTGGAAGGGTGGTCAAATACTGTTACAGGCTGCCCAGAGAGGTTGTAGAGTTTCTGTCCCTGGAGAATACTCAAAACCTGGCTGGATGCAATCCTGAGCAACCTGCTGTAGCTGACACTGCTTGAGCAATATGGCCAGACTAGAAATCTGAAGAGATTCCTTTCAACCTAAATGAGCCTGTCATTCTGTGAACCTAAGTACTAGACAATGAAATACGATGAGGAAGTACATGGAAACAGCTACACAGAATTTATCAGTGTGACATGATCCGAGTAATGAAGACAAGTAGCTTTATGTTCAATGTGAGAGGAGAGGCCAGTGCAGAGCTGCAAAGAAAAGATGGTCATGGTGACAGACGAGGGAAATGGTATTAAGAACAACATGAATTAAATGACTAACAAAACATGAAGCTACAAGGTCACTGGTACAGAATTTTAAATTGCTTGGAATGAAAGCAGGAAACTGCAGAAGACTCAGGTCCAGGATTTTAAAAAAATCAGGAAGAGAAGCAGAAAAGGCTGAGCTACTTTAGCAGTGAATAGGATAAGCAAGCTTAGACCTGATAGACAGCTAGCACCACAGAACTGTTTGAGTAGACAACAAGGCATGAGGCACACTATACAGGTTGCATACACTGTCTCCCATATATCAAATCTAAGACACACAGATTTTGTTCTTTTCCTGGAGATGAAGGAATAAAGAGAAAAATCAGAAGCAGCAGCTACACCTCTGAACTCTAGGCTAATTCAAGGCAGAAAACATGATAGAAAGAACAGTCCTAGCAAAATAAAACATTTGTGGTGACCACACTAGTAGCGATACAGAACCTTAATAAAAAGTTGGGAGCAGGAAGTGCAAGGCTGTGAGACATCCTATATGGCTGCAAATGTTTGAGGAATTAAGTCAGAATAAACTGGAAAGCAACGCCACAGCTCCTGTGGAATTTATTTTTAACAAAATTATAATATCCCAATATTTTCTATGGAAAGTTTATAGGTTGAATTGAGAACTTGTACATTAGGGCACTACAGACATCAGAAAAGCAAGCAGTGAAAACAGATGCAAAATTTATTCCACTAGTTTAATATTCTATGAAAAAGTTGACACTTGTTTTTAGTTTAAAACCCTTGTACAACCAAACCCTAAAAAAACTGGATGCAGTGGAAGACTCTGTGCTAGAACTTGAACACGCAACCCTTGAGGGAAGGGCTGGCAAAGCTACTAATTCCATCAATTTCTGAAACAAAAGAATGTAAATGTCCATGACCACATTTAGGCCATATTCATGAAACACAACTAAAGCTTACACAGGGATAGGAAAGCATTTTACATTTACAGATCTTAGTCTTTTCCTAGTAGTGTCAATACAGAAGCTCTCCTCATTCTCCTGGGAGAAGAGATCAGGTCTGTAGCTGAGAAAACAGCTCCAGCTTCTCTATACACAGATTAGGAAACACACTGTGCCAGAAACACAATGCCCAGCACGTAACCACTGACCTCTTCAGTTAAGAGTTTCAGCATTAGCACAGTGGCATGCCCAGGAGTACCTGATGAGAGTAGGTGCTGTCATGCTACCTTCCACCCATCTGCTTTTCCAACCAACGTAACCATTTTTACAAAGCTGAGACCAATTACTAGCAACACATACCCACACCACCTTTTTCTAGTCCCAAGAACAGTATTTATGGCTTTTCAAAGCCTCCATCTGTTGAACAAGGATCCAAGTTGAAAGGTAAGAAAAAACTGAAGTGATTCTTCTCGCACAGATGCCACCATATGTAAGATTTCAGGGCAGTTTGACTCATGTCAGAAGTGGGAATTGTGCAGAACCAAACAAGGTGCTCAAGCCCCATTGTCTATAAAGAATGAAAATTTATATACACTACAAGGACCCTTTGAAGGGCAAAGAGAATGAATTAGTGAAAGCAAGAGGAAAAACTAGCCTTGAGAAGTGGATGTGGAAAATTTCAGGCAAACTTTTAAAGGGTGCATATTGGGATATACTGACAATTTGAACACATGGAAATTCTCAAGACACTGGCTCAAATATGGATCATCCTTGCAAAACTAATTACAAAGGATTCTCAACCAGATAATACATGTTACGGAGCAAATTCAGCTTTGTTCCAATTCCATCAAAGTCAAGAAATTACACAGACTGAGTAGTCTGACATAGCACTACTCTGCTTCAGCAGTAGAAGGCTGCGGGAGCAATTCATGTGAAAGGATGCCATGAACTGTGCCAGTCACAGTCAGTTCCAGCCATCTCCAAAATGGATGAAAACAACAACCCATCAAAAACCTCAACCAGTCAGAGGAGCACAAGCTACCCCTATTCAAAGAGAAAAAAAGAAAGAAAAAAAAAAATCACATTTGGAAAGGGCAGCAGCCACGAGGGGCAGGAGACACATGAAGAGACACACAAAAGGAATCACAAAAAGGACACATACGCAGATGCACAGAAAGAGAAATGCAAGATACGTAAAAAGACACATTTGGAGAAAACGAAGGAGGAGTCACATTTTAAGGGACATTGCTAGGGACATGGCTGGAAAGGTGTTCTTGAACAGAGGCGCTCCATGGCACGAAGAGTACACTTTGAGGCAACTGCCGCCCGTGTAAGACCCATGCCAGAGCAGGGACAACCCTGAAAGGCCTGCAGTGCATTGGGAACCCATGTAGGAGCAGAGAAGCAACAAGAAACAAGGAGCGCCAGAGAAAACCAAACCAAACATCAACAAAAAAACCAAAACAAAACAAAACAAAAAAACACCAAAATCACCCCCAAAACAACAACAACAAAAAACGGAAAACAAACCAAAAATCAAAAAAAACCCCAACAAACTAAAAAGCAAGAGCTAGCAGAAAGAAACCTTTACACAGTTACACCAGCCTCCTGCACCACTCAGCACCTCAAAGGAATTAGGAGGGACCGAGTGTTATAGAGAATATAACAAGGGAAGCTGGGACTATGCAGTGGGGAGGAAAGACAATAAACTGTAGCCGGCCTGCGAAAGTGGGAGGTGTTTCCCTAAGCATGCGTTTGACAACATCAGCAAAAATTCCAACGCTATCTCAGGCAATGCACTTTACTAGAGGAGACTAAAGGGAGGGGAAACTGTTGTACAAACTGTGCGTATTGGAAGCTGGTATAGAAATACTCTTAAATTCTCTAGAGTATTCAAATGTGGATCCTCAAAACATCCAGCTTTAGAACTCACTTCCCACTTGCCTCCACCTCTCATACAGCCTTCCTCTTTCAGAATCATGTCCCCACAGAACCAGGTAAAAAAAACAAAGGTGGCAGAGTATGTTAACAGACACACTAGTAGCAAAAAACGTCCAGATCACTCTACAAAAGACATTAGCATCACGGGAATTACTAAATATAGAACTATACAAATTGCCAAGCCAAATAAACCGCAGCAAGAATGTATTAAATTACCAAGAATCAAAACTGCAAGGACAGCAAGTCCTAAACATCTTTTGTTTTTCTTATCAGAAGTTAGATGTAAGCAGGTATTACACAGATAAAAGTCTGTAGGTTCACAGCCTCTGCAAAGCTCTTTCTTTGTCTCACAACCCTGGCTGCAGGGTCAGCAGAGACTCGCACACTCCTCATTTGGCTGGAACGGGCAAGACCTGTCATAAACTGTCAGATGGTTCATTTTTTAGAGCTATGTAAAGTGTCCCTTAGTAATCTGATCATACGTTGTATTCTTAGAATAACTCCCGCTGAGGCTTGCCATGGTCACCAGAACCTGCCAACAGTTGTGCCTCCTCTGTCAAAACCGCGCATTGGGTTTCATGAAGCTCTAGCCAACATACCAACTGCAGCACAGCACCTTTATCCTCCCTGTAGCCTTCTCCTTGGAAACATGGCATGAAAAAGGAGTAAAGAGATACTCTCATGTTCTTTACCTCTCACTCCTAACAGATACATTTCAAAGGGCATCAGTTTAGCTCCTGCTCCATCTTACACTGAATTGCAAAACTTTGCATTCAGTTACCCAGGAAGGTGCTGCTAAAAGAAGTGAATCAAGAGTTTTTCTGATTCTCCATTCTACACCTGTGCACCTTTCTATACAAGAGAAAAGTCTGCCTGTAAGGAAGGAGGACAATCAAGGGAATCCCAGAGCCATAGAAAGTATTTCCCAAAATGCTTTCTCACTGCGAGCTTCGTGCTCACTTTCTGTTAGTAAAGGTATATTACTGCTTGTGCAAGAGGCTTGTCTGGGGCTTAAAGAGATAAAGCACCTCTAAGCCCAAGACTTCCTTGCACACCTGTTGCCAAACAAAGCAGAACCACCAAAAGCCTCTCTTCTGTTATCGGTGAGAGCAAAGAACTCAGTGATTTCTGCAAAATCCTTCCAGTGGGAAGGAACCTGCATGGAAGCACCTGCTTCTTTGTAGCAACACCTTTTCTGTAACCAAAGCAAACATACGCACCTACACGTGAAATGCTAAGATATGAGCAAAGATATAAGAACTACAGAAGCAACTATCCAGCTGTATTCAGTGAAAGGCTAATGAAAGCAAGGTCAAGGAAGACATCCACGCTATCATTTCAATTTCTTTGCGTCACCTAGTGATAACTCCTGAGACATGGCTATTTCCTACACTTGCTAAGCATTTAGTTAACTGTTGATCGCAATTAACGTAAACATAAAGAACTGTGTGCATCAGGCAGCATGACAAATAAATTTAGACACAGGAGGGAACTGAGGGACACCTCAGCAGTCCGCCAAATGTCAATGCTTATGCATACAAAGCAAAACTAACTGCTGAGCAAGCCTTACTAGAATGACATTTAAGGCAAAAGCAGCGTGTGTTATGTTTGCATGCACATACGGGACTAACTGCTCTGGGGTCTGCTCCAATCCATACCTACCTGCACAGCCGTACTTTCCATCTCCACTTAGACTGCTTTCTCCACCCAGCTACGCTAAATGCCTTCCTGGGCATCCCCATTACAGAAGGTCCACGGGTTAAAAAAACAAACAACAACAACAAAAAAACACATTTTTTCTTTCTAATGGCTAATCCCATCTTCTCATCAAGATGCACAGACACTCAAGTCTTGCTGATATCATCCTGAACATTTGTTTTAAAGCTATCTTTATTAGACCTTCCCCTCATCACAAACTGTATTTTCTTACCAAACCCTTGGTAAGAAATTCTGCTAGCTTCCCAGTTTCCCAACCCAGCTTTTTCAAGACAAGAGTAAATGACGTACATGACCTTTCCTTGTTTGGCCTTTTTCCTTCATCCCACCCTATCTTCCGTGACTTTTGTCAACCTTTAATGCAGCATCTTTTTTGATTATTAGCATGCTTACTTTCAACCTTAACATCTCTTCTTCAGGAAACTTGTTTGTGAAGTTTTAGACTTCGGCCTCTCTCCTATAGGTCCTTCTCCCCCTCTTCCTGAGCTTTGTCTTGGTATACAACGTACATAATACAGTGATGATGATGATTTTCAGCACCAAAAGCTACTTTTACTAATAATTCCACTACCAGAGCTGAGGCTGTCATCAAAGTCAATAAAAATAACCATCTCCCTATTCATCCCTATCTTGCCACCTCTCCTTGGGACCCTCCACCCTCACTCCCCCACCATTAATCTCTAAACTCTGTAGTTCGCTCTTCACTGGTCTTCAGTCTTTGTTGGTACCTATAAATTAAACATACAGAGCAGGTAATACAGCATGGTGTATTGTTTTTCCCATTTATCTGGACTGCAGCTGTGGCAAATGCCTGTGGGAAGTAGCCCCAACAGCAGTGGCCAGTTTTGAGAGCAGCATATTTGTTTTTAATTAGGAGCTGGAGACAACTCTTTCAAGTGATACATTAATAATGACAAAGTTCACTCTAATCAAGCTCCTTCTGAGGCTTTTTTCAACCACCTGTATTTTTTATTCCCAACTTCTACACTGAATCCAGAGAACTGTATTCAGAAGGCAATAAAAGAATTTAATGCACCACTATGACCGTCATATTGGGATCACTTCCCATGAAAGATGGGAAAGATAGAAAACCATAGTGCATTTTACTGCACTACCCTATCCTATGAAGGCATCTCTCCCTCCACCAATGCAAAACTGCAGTATATTCAGCTGTGAGAAGAAAGTTTCTTCACTCTGATCATTTATTCCATGCTTGAATTTGCTCAGTATTAACCTTCCACAAGAGGGTTCCCTGAGCAGTCCCTACAATAAGGGATTTTGAGATGAAGACTCAAAGAAAGCTGAACCAGTACTTCTGAAAAACAGTATCAAAACAATCAGGTCCCTGAAAACAGGATACTGAGGCAATTAGCACCACTACATTGTCAGCTCTTCCCCTACATACCTGTTTTCATCATTTGTGCAAGTGCTGAGCTCCTTCCTCTTCTGAAATGACAAAGAAGTTGAGGCTTCATTTGCTGGGCAGAATGTGCCAGTCAACCAGCTCACATGAGGAAATGGAAGTCTGGTGATCAGTCTGAGGTCATAAACTCAGTTGTCTCATTTACTAACCCCGCCGAGTGTAAAAGACCTTTTTCTGAGAAGGTTAGTATTTACTTCTTTTCCACTCTATAACCTAAAATTCACATCTAGAAACACAAGAAGTGCTATCCCCATTTATAAACTGCTGGTTCTTGATGGCCAGTTTGATACTTTGTGCAAGGTGCATGACTGAGGAGTGATAATTACAGACCCAGCAGCTTTTGGGAAGTTTCTTACTGATTCCAAACAAGAAGTGGAGATAAATGAAAAGTTAGTTACCACAGGTGTAGCTACAGCAACAAATTCTTGATGAGCAAAACAACTTGAGGAGGTTCTTCTCCTCAGATGGTCAGTACTCCTCCTGCAATATTGCATCAAATCCTCTGTGCAGCTGCAAAAAGGTTGGGGTGGAACAATGCACTACTCTAATTACCAAAAATTCAAAAATAAGCCCTCCCCCATTTAGATTTTGTTGTTGGCTTTGTTTTGTTTTTCCCAATCAGCTGATTTTTAATTGGACTGGTGAACTAGTTCATTTTGTGGCTACATTAACCACGGCATTGGCACAGCAGAGCGAAAAAAGAACTAGGGCAGAATTGTTTAAACCAGTTTTGCCACCAGAGAAACTATAGCCTGGAACTATGCTCCACCTAACTGCTCACTTGCATACTGACTGGTAAGAAGATGGGCAAGGCTCCTCCAGTGCTTGCCTCATTTGTCTAAGGGCTAGACAGAGTTAAAGTGCCTCCTAATTACTGCCCCAAAGGCATGTGGAGTTACTCCTTCTAAAGATGAGCTTTTACTAAAGTACAACAATGTATGCATGCAGAAATCCCTCTCAGCCTAATGGGAAGCTCCAGGCTATGCAGCTCTTGACCACCCCTTAGCCTTTAATACAGATTTTCAGTGCATAAATTGAATGTCCTCATCAGCTGTGCTTTCCCACATTATCACCTCAGGCCATAGAAATGTAAGATAATCCATCCAATAAGTACTCCTCCATATACACATTAAGGGCTGCAACAGGAAGGGAGCTGGGACTTGTTCTGGTACTTCCCAGAGTAAGACTGATGAGACTCTCACAGAAATTGTTTAAATTCAATTTGGCTGGGAAATCCCACAATCACATCAAAGCAGCTGCATATAGTAATATGAGTCCTTCATACGCCAGAGAGCATACCAAATAACTCCCCAAACAGCCAATAACAATATATGGAAAGGCACATCAAACAACATCCTTCAGTTCCCATGAGTCCAAGTTCTAAATTATAGACCCAGACATCTGCTAAATTCTTCCTTAGGTCAAAAAAATGCCTTGTCTGCTTGTTTCAATAACTTCCAATAGCTGAAGGGTACCTGAAAGCAACACTCAATAGCACTTCAGTGATATTGCCTCAGACAATAGCAAAAACTCCAGCATCTGTCCTCACTTTGCAGTCAGCTGACTCTGCTGGCACCAGCAGTACACTGCCTTCTGTAGATTTCTGCCCAAGTGTTAATCTTGTGCACGCCCAGATAACAGGCTGACCAAGTACTCAAAGCCTCAGCTACCACAGAAATTGGAGCTAAAAGGGGTCTGTGAGATCCAAGCAGCCACTTGCTGCATGACCAGCACAGAACTATGCAGTTCTCAAGGCATCTGGCCTAGTCTGGCTGAGTCCTGTGATGAGCTGTGACTGCTTCATTTGATATGTATCACACGAGGACCCAGTCCTAGCCAACTGACGGAAATTACGCAGCAACTTCAAGGGGAGCAAAAGATGTTCTTGCATTATATGAATATGCACTATTATTTATTCTTTATTATGCACTAGCAAAGATGCTAGTTGTTAGAATTAGAACTAGTTGTTGAAGATGTCATATTCCGTAACAGGTGAAAAAGGAACGTGGACAGAAAAGCCTAGCAGAAACACAGGCTTCACAACTAAGTAGCTATCCGGGAACTAGTCTGAATAATAGATGAGTTCTGCCAAGTTCATAAAATTTCCTTACAGTGGCTGGTGATATTCTGACCCTGCTCTCTTTCTGCTCCTAACACTGGGGCAATTCTGTTCTACAATCTTTAAACGTCTGTTCCCTGACTGAGTTTACAGTGTAAGTCTGACAGATAACTGGGCAACCAGGATTCAGGCAGTGACGGGAGAGCAGGAAAAAAGAGGGTGACAGAACTATTTAAGCTGGAGGGATACCTAAGAATGCATATAGGTCCAGAAGGAAATTTACAGATACCTAGGTGCTTCAACTACCTTCTAGATGAAAGCTGCTGTATCTAGAACTACCAGATCACTTTCCTCCAACCTTAACCATAAGGGATCACACTAGACATGAACAGCGTAAGTGGAGCTGGCTTTGCTTCCAAGCACAGGAACAGATTAGATGTCCTTTGAAAGTCCCTCCCAACACAATTTCCTCTGATTCTGCAACTAAAGATGATGATGCAGTGTTCGTATGTAGGAATGCCCATAATCCCCAGTAAAGGTTGAAGGCAACATCGTGCTAATGCTGTCACGCTTAGAAACAGGCTTATGTCTACAGCATTTGCAGTCAACAACTTGGGTCATTCCTACCGGGTTATCTCAAAACCACTGTGCGCTCCTTCCACTCTGGTCCACAAACTCCTATTTAAGCTCCTGAAAAGCGATTTGTAATTAGTGTACAAATCACACTCGAGGAAAGAAGAGCGATTCTGAAAACATTTTACATGAAAAAGTTTTAATTGAAAGTGTAATTTCCTGTTCAAGAAGCTAGAGACAGAGCAAGACCATGCCAGTGCCTGTGTACGTGCATGCAGTGAGCCTCAGAGAATTTGGAGTAACCAGAAGATGGGTCACAAGTTCAAGGTGACAGCAATGAGGAACAGCTGCTGGCTATGCACCCTTCAACAGCAGGTGTACCCAGGCCCCAGAGGTTTAAGTCAGCTCTGCCAGTGACCAACAGACTTTACAACACCATCTGTCTGGGCACAACCTGCACACAGCCTTACAGTTTTGCTGCCCAGATCTTCATCATATGCAGACAATACAGGGCTTGTTATGGATTAGGTAATGAGCAACTGTTTAAACCAATAGGCAGTCCAAGTTTTCCTGTGCTCATTATTTTGATCCTAAATTCATGAGAATACTGCCTCTTCTTTTCACTTAAATACCATCTTTTTCTTATCAAGCTGCTTTCCTTCACTTTGGGGAACCCTTTAAGGCACAAGAACATGGAATGGTTATGTTGTCTTGTACTGGCTTTGCTGAACAGTAGGACTACTATAATAAAGTTTTAAGTTATATGCTCTCCAGCAATAAAGCATTCCTTTGAAAGAGAATTTAGAAGAGAGTTCATGTGATAGGTTTTGCTTACTTGCACTGTAAATAAGAAAGTTCCCTTTTTTCTTCTGCGAGGTCTCCACACAATCTGTGTATAAATACTTGACATCTCTCTCTAGGTATGTGCACCCCCTTGCTTGAGAAATGCTATCACCCTTCTCTACCCAATGTCTCACTAACCAACAGAAGGCAAACACTGAGAAAACACTCCTAGTATCTATCCTAAAGTTTGCTCTTCCTGTTTCAGACCTAAGAAAAGGCCTCTGTGTCCATCAGTTGAATAAATTTATGCATGTCACAAACTCACAGATAGTAAAAATCCTAATATTAACAATTTTGGAAAGATTTTCAGATATTTACAGTGAAATGCCATATTTGGTCACCACCTAATGCCCCGTGTTCTCCGTTTCCTGTGTAAAACCATAGTACATCCGAACTAGAACGCACCTCTTACACAAAACACACATAACACATGCACCGTTCCTTGGGACTACTTTTCCAAACATTCCTTATAGTTCTGTCTGATACAATTTTAAAAGTCCCAACAGCATTTCCATTCTAAATCCTTATAGAAGAGAGATCCCTCAGCATTGAGCACCATGCTGTCACGAAGCTTCTTCTGATAACCAGCCTATATTCCTTCTTTCTCCCCCATTAATCCTAGTCATGCTCACATGTTCTACATAAAATCCCTCTCCCTCTTAAATGTTAACACCCTCCAAATATTTTTAGACTGTTATTATGTGTCCCCCCACCCTCCACCTTTCAGTCATCGCTTAGCCAAGCTATGTATATTTAGCTACTTTAATCTTTCATCCTAAATCAGTCCCCTCAACTCCCAGAGCTCAATGTTAAGTCTGGTATGCTTGTTACTCTTCTCAGAACTCACTCTATGTTTCTGAGATTTTTCTGGTAAAGTGTTCACAAAAACCTGAGCAGAAGAGAGCTTTACACTTAGTTTAAAGAAAAAAAGGAACCCAATCCAGTGGACACTGTTAATTTTCACTTTCCATGTCTGATTTTGTTCCCAGGTTTTGAATTCAATCTGAAATTTTAAATATAAATTGCCAATTTGTATGTTTAAGAGCAGATTAGCAACTGGAAATATTTGGATCCAATTGTGAAAGAACAGAGTGTTTTTTTAAAAAATGTAAAAAAAAGCCACTAAGGCTTTTTTACTAAACTTTCCAGAAAACCACTGGAAATGTGTAAAGTTATCCAGAAGCACAGCAGAAGCAAAACAACAACTTACAACAAGGGAACATGCTGACAAATGAAATTGAAACAGTCTCTCATACAAGGCAGATGCTTGGATACAGCTATAAACATAAAGCTGGCTTACTAACTGGAAATCAACTAAACTGGGTGCTAGTTCCAATGCGAAGAAAGAAAAACCCAACAAAAAAATCAGAGCTACAGAGCAAGTCTATCTTGGACAATTACTACATGTTTGAAATTTAGAAACCAAAAAGTCAGAGGAAGAGCCAAAAGGGTAATGCAATGTAGCTAATGAAGGAAGTTACTTGAACATGATGAAAGCTCTGTGGCTGCAGATACATACAGTGAGAAAAATACAATCCCTACACAACCCGCTTGGGTTTAAGCCTGACAGATAAGAACAGGACTACAAAGCTCCTAAAAAAATCAAAAGGGACAAGAAAAAAGAAGTATGTGTCCTTTGTTGAAACAACAGAATAAAGCCCCCCAAAATAGTCATATAATTTAGTAAACATGTAACACAACGAAACTGCTAATTATGTTTCTGTTCAGTACTAAGCATGTTAAGGGAAGATGCCACAGTCACTACTAATTAATTCTATTAACTGCAATAGCAAGTAGTTTCCTGGCTGGTTAGCGTTTCAAAAAGTGATAAATTCCTCAATATTCAGGAATTGCTTGGAACTCATGGAAAAATATTTCTTTTTATGTTTGCATGGAGAAAACACCAGTTAAACTTGAAGAAACAGTTTAACTTGAAGAACCCTAACCTCAGCTTACAAAGGAGATGGAAGGACAGCTGTACATACTCCAGCAGAAGTTTAACCTGCTGCAAATGTCTCCAGAAACCAGCCTTCATCTAGTCAACAGCAAAGGATCAGAACCACACAAAAGCAAAGTTAAAAGCTGACTCAGTGAAATAAAACCTTGTTATTGAGCAAGCCCAACAACATCACACTTAACACTAGGAAAAGAGAGAAGGGAAAAGTCTGCATCCTGACCAACTGCCAATGAATCGAAGTTTCATTTGTCTTCTGGTGTTTAAAATGGGATATCCAATTTTGTTACCAAAACTGTGGGATAAAAAAGGGCTGTTCTGTGGTTCACTAGGTCACACTAATGGAAAAGATAGGAACTGTAGAAGTGTCTCTCTAAGGGATATCACAGCTGAAATCCAAATTTTGCAATTAGCTGGGCCAGCCAGGTCAGTGTCAACTGAGCACATTCTCAGCATGTTTCAGTTGCTTTGATTGAAACAACATTAGGTGAGATGCTAAAGTAGATCTACCATAAAGCATGTGAAGACTGACACCTTGAAGATTTTAATATTTGTAATAGCTGCCATGCTCCTCCCACCCCTCAAGGAGAAGTGTTTATGAACTGGGACAGGCAGCGCTTCCTCGGGTTTATTTTGTTGATTTCCAGTTTTCCTTCTAGTTACTATTTGAGGTCATGGAAAACATTACCTGATAACACATCCCTCCGAGACAAAAGCAATATCCTGCAAATTTACCTAGTCACTTCACAACGGGGGTGGGAGGCACGGTAGCTTTTGGCATCAGTTTGGCCTTTTTTGCCAGCTCAATTCATGTTGCAAGCTCAAGCCTCTGCAGTGCACCGACTGCTCCAGGTTTTAACACGGTTAACTATCCTTCTTCTATCACTCAGCCTCAGAGCTTTGGACGTCTTGAAGTATTTCCATTGAGCTGTGTCAGGGCTTTGACTCACAAACAGATGGTACCAGCCTGGGAGATAGATGACTGCCACCAGCTGTCTGCCCCCCCTGCTCAGCACAGAAATGGCTGAACTATCTGTACAGTTGCTAAACTACTGCCTCCCACAGAACAGCAACCTAACACAGAGCCGCCGGTTCTAGCTCCTCTCACAGGAAAGGTGCTCCACGCCAGGCATTTGTGCAGTGAAAGGCAATGCCGGACAGCTAAGGCAGTAGCTCATTTCTTCCAAGCTCTTACTTCCTCACTTGTAAATCAAGGCCCCAGCAAGGTTTGGTCAGAGTAAGTATTCACTTTGCTGGTTACTATTTTTTATTTCTCTGTCCTCAGGAGTGTTGGGAAACCTGCTCTATTTACCATCTCCATGCAAATCATACAGAGGTACTAAGCTCTTCCCCTCTTCCTTCTCTAGACCAGTACTGAAAATGCCAAGAGATACCAGCCTCATCGCTTCTAATGTCAACACAATGATTACGAGAAAATACAGCATCCCATATCAGACGAGACAGCTTTTCATGCCTTAAGTAGGTGGTAAGCAGAGACTGCTGGAGAGGACAGTGAGAGCAGTACTGTGTAACGAGCTTATTCAATATCAGGATGCTGTTTCCAGCAATGGAATACATCTAGGAGGGAAAATACAGTGAAAGATAAGAAAGCAGGAAAGGCATCAGTGGGGAACAGTGAAATGCTCCAACTCTTGTCAAGGGAAAGGGGCACAGACGTTTCCGTGCAACACCTCAAACCCTTGGTGCAGTGAACTCTGCAACTCAGTCACGGGACAGCCAAACAACTGTGCCCCGGGGGCAGGGCCAGCTCCACGCAGAGCCTGTCCTGTTCGTGAGCTGGCTCCTAAGCGGTCAAGATGAAATCAGGGACTATATTTATTCTCCCTGCCTGGTCATATCTTTCTATAGACCCCAGGCCGGGCCCTGCTTCCTTGGCACGAATCCTGGAGTCTAGTAAGCAAAGGAGGGTCTAAATCAGTGCCCTGGGTTGTGCGAGGAGCACGCAGAACGGAGCGCCCATGGTGGGAACAGGTGCACCGAAGGCAAGCAGGGACACTGCCCGTTCGGGGCTGCGGGGGAGGGCCCGCCCAAAAGCTGTTCGCTTCGTCCAGAGCCCAGCCCCAACCTCTCGGACTGCAAGCGGGTGGTTTGCTCCCGCAGCGTGCCAGCCCAGCCACCTAGAGACCCCCACTGCACGCCAGGCCGCGCTGGGTGAGGCACCAGCCTTGCTGCTTCCTGCAGTCCATTCTACTCTGATTTCTACTTCTGCTCTCGCTCTGTCACCGAAATCCTTCTGGCCCATTTCACTCTTTGCTCCGAACATTCGCTCCAAAGCTGAAGTTTTTCAGGGACTGTGCAGAATGATCAGTAAATTAAGCCAGTCTTAAAACACAACGGTCATTTTCCACCAGTAATTTTAAACGTCACCTGTTGTGAAAGTTAGTGCAGCAAACTAGTTCTGCAAACTTACAGCAGCAAGGAGCATTCACCAATCTATGCCTAGTAACCATGGAGATAATTTTCAAGTAATAAATGAGTTTGAGTAACATTTTAAAGCAAACATTGCTTCCGAAAGAAGCAGTCCTACCCTCACGTCAAACAAGGCTGCTCATTCCCGTTTTCCTCATCCCTTCCCTAAGCACTGGCACAAGCAGTTGTGCAGTGAAACAAATCAGGCAGCTTATCCAAAATTAAGTTCACTTTTTTCCCCCCTTTCTAGCTGGATCAGTTCCTTGGTCGGTTCCACAGCACAACCTCAAAAATGTTTGTGCCGGCACAGAGCAGGAATTGATGTCTACATAAGAGTATTGACAACTGCTGAGCCTCAGGGTGATCTGCCTTAGTCAACATATATGGCTGTGTTCAGACACAACGATGTGTGTACCCAGTAAAACCATGCCTCCTAGATAAGGCTCTGTAAACGAGACCTCACCCATGCCCCCACAGTGAGAGCAATCTGTTCACCAGCTCAGTGAACAATGGCTCTAGGGGTGGACAGAAACCTGCAGAATGACTTGTGAAGTGCTCCATCTGAAGCTTCAGGGCATGGTGCTCCCATGATGAGGCCTGCATAGACACACAGATTCCAGGGTAAAGGAAGAAAACAAAACTGAGCACTGACTCGGTAAGGAGAGGGCTGCCTTCCATATATTTGCTAGTGCTTTGAGAAACGGTTTTGACACCTTGGGACTTTTAACCAAATATTGCGCACTCTCAGCCTTTGGTGTGCTTTTTAGTCACAGAAGTACAAGGTAGCTTATTCCAATGCTGAACTAGACAATCCAGCTCAGATCAGCTTTTCTGTGGACAAAAATCAAGAATGAAATTTTAACTGTGGAATAGGTCAAAAATCCCATTCAAAAACCACATCTACCACCTAAAAAGTTGACTTCTGCTGCAGCTGCAAGCCAGCATGTCTCTACATTCAATTCAGGGCTAGTTATCTAGCTAGCTGAGAAAGAACCTATAGGTCAAAGACATTCATGTCAGGGCTACAAGGCAAACTACAATGAAAGGGAGCAGCCAGAGAGATCTGTTTTCTGCCCTTCTTAAGATCTGAAAAGCACAGCTGGTTAACGAAATGGTGTTTGCACACCACCAGCAAAGCCTTTCAGGGGTTCAGGGGCTGAACTTCTGCCCTTTAGCACCAGAGATGCAGAACTTTACCTGTCAGGATGACAAAAATATTGGAGACAGCAGTGAGAGATACCATAAAAGAGAGACTTAGTCACAACACTAAGCCATTACTATCCAAAGATTAGTTCAGTAGCACACCCAACTCTAGGATATGCTTTACTGATAGTCCCCTGAAAAAGACACCTATAATTCCTTCTGATCTGCAACTGTTAAAATCTTCACTAATTTTCCTAATACAACTTGAAGTGACCAGTCACATGAACTTAAAAATGCCTGAGAGAGAAGAGTTCATTCAGAACATCATTTGGTGCAAAGCAAGTGGCTTGCACAGGGCACGCTGCCTCGAGCGTTGTGACATGTCCTATCTCCTTACCATACATCTTGCCTTCGTCTGACAAGATAATCTTCCGCCGTCCACATGGTGGGTAGATGGCTAGCGCTTCCTGGAAGCTCTGCTCAATGTCCGGGCTCCACACACCCTCAGCGTCATTGTCAATAGGTTTGTCCAAGGCCTCACTGCCCCCTGAGTCGTTGCTCCCCTCAGGGGAGGTGGGAGAACTCCACTCGTTGGAGGTAATGGTGCCAGCTAGAAACTCCAAGGTGCGACACGGAGAAGCAGACTCAGAACCTGTGATGACAAACACATCCCATCTGTTAGTTAGAAATTCTCTTCTCTAGGGGGGAAAAAAAGAAATAAATAAAAAATAAAAAAAAGAGGAAATACTAAAGAAAACAAAGTTTAAAAACCTCTGTGAGGAGGGTTTTTACTTCAAGTTTACCTTAAACGGTAATGCAATCCCATGCTTGATTTCTCTTTATGCTGAGATGAAAACCTTCTCTATAAATCCTGCTTAAAAAACAGCCTGCTCCCATACCCCTTTGGTTCACTAAACATCACTTCCCAATTCTCAGACACTATGTCTTCTTGCCTGTGTCTCCGTCTCCTGATTTCATTCTCCCTCTGCTGCCATTATCTGTGCAACTGTTATTTAACTTTCTGAAGCATGCACACAGGGATTCAGTCTGCTTGAAAGACTATACAAAATAAAGCAGTGATGAATTATCTAGTCATCACCGAGCACTCAAATTTTCTCAGATACTGTTTCACTGGATCAGAGTTAGCAGTCGGTGTCATTTTTAACACTGACATTTCTTCTCTAGGATCAGCTGCACTTCAAAAGAACAATTTCTCGAGCCAGACAGTTTAATGCAATCTCTCCCAAATCTCAGCACTACATCCTGGCAGGAGCAGAAGGCACCATGAGTAAAAGGATAAAGGCACTAGGTTGCAAGTCAAGAATTCTAAGTGCTTAGCTTGTTTTTACTGCTCATCCTCAAATCGACCTTGGGCAAATTCCTTCAGTTCTCAGTGCTCTCTGCTCCCTCATGCTTTACCAGTCTCAGGCTATTAGATTTGCCACTGGGCAGGAGCAGAAACTGTTTTCTTATTGAACCTAAGGAGGCAGCTGCTAGCTCTTGAAAACTACAATAAATTATAGTCTACTCAAACTCCTAAAGCACAGGGTGAAGTCACTGAGTGGAGCTGCTAAAACACTCATTCAGAAAGTCTGTACGGCCTTCAGACTATACAGATACTCCCAGTAAACTATACAGAAGACTAAGGGCTTTAAAGACATGGATCATTCCCCTGCCTTAATCTCAAAGCTGTTAATTTACCTTTTTAATAGTTCTGTTATCTGAGCTGCAATGAATTGTCACAAGCCACCATTTGAGAATGCAGTTAAATAAAAGAGTTCAAAACTTCCCTGAAAATCACCACATTGAGCTGAGTAGCAAGAAAATCAGAATAAGGATTTATGTTTGGTTTTTGCAAGAGGAACAGAACCATCTAACCTGTGCTGAACAAAGGTAAAGAGAGAGCTCTGACATGCCAAGTCAGACTAACTCAGAAATACCACAGTGATAATGTAAAGGAGGACAGAAGAGAAATTTGGTCACGGTCTATGTAAAAAACTAGCCAGAACAAAACCTGTGCTGTTATTGGCAAATGGGAAAAGCGGGTCCATTCAGTCAACCTTGTCAGCCCAACAATTCCGGGCTCATGGCTCCAGAAACTTTTCTGACATTAACTTCAAAAAACCCTTACATCATACACTCCTTTTTACATCTCTCTTTGGATTTCATGTTTACAAAATCTTCTTCAAGACCATAAAAATGAGTTTGGGGGTTTTTTTAATAAAAGCTATAATTATTAAGAATTTTATCATTCCAAAAGCTGATGTTGTAAAGAGTTGACAACACTGGCTGTCGGTTTTGCTGCTCCTTGATTACTTTGGACAGCACCAGATACCTACTTTATACATCCACCAAAAACTCAGGAAAGAAGACAATATTGATCATTTCAGTAATTTCTAGACACAGTATACTTCTTACACCATGGTGCAACATTTTAACAAGCGCTTCACATATACATTTAGAAAACCAAGTATACAGGTTATTTCCTGTGATAAGGTTTTGAACACATGAACCACTGGAATGGTCTACCACTGTCCATCCATCCATTTCAGCCCCCACATTAAATTATTTCAGTGCTCTTTCGCCATGCTATACATTTTCAGAGTTCTAATGAACATGGGAAGAAAGAGTAAAGTGAGAGGTGAAGGGGGCAGAAAGGGGAACTCACACGACCAAGACAGACATCCCAAGCACACAGTAAATGGCACCAAAGCATGCAGTGTGACTTTAAGAGACCCCTGAAATGAACAGTCACAGTTGCTTCCTTCACCAAGCATCTATCACCAATACATCCCCTTTCAATGGCAGGCGCTCAATGAAAATTTACTAGAGATTCAAGAGATTGTCTTGCTTGGGAATTGGTGCAGAGGAGTAAGCTTTTCACAGGGGTACTCTGATGGAGAAACGGAAGCTATTTGTTATAGCCGTTCTTTTGGTATTTTTCCTAGCATCCTTAGCCCTGGAGGCTGTCAAGACCCTCTCTATTCAACGCACATTAAAATTGCCGCAAATACAAGGCACAGACTAATTTTAAGTGAGGTTGACAGGCTGAGAAATGGAGGAGTTCAGAAAGAAATCTAAAGTGTGACAGCAAGGTATTCACCGTGCTACCTGCATTTGGAGCTGTGAGTATCTTAACAGTCAGCAGGCTCCTCACCAAGCGAAAACATCTGTAACTGCTCAACTGTATGGCTCCTGAAGTCAGGGTCACCGGAAGCTACAACCTCAGCTATCAGGATAAATCCCCTAGCAATGCATTCACATAGACAGTGCCATCTCCTAGGGAATGTATAGCCATCATAACCATAAAAAGCACCTATTTTAATTCCAGTTATTTTCATCTCCTTAATGTCTGTGCCAACACAGAAGAACCTAGCAGATGATTTAAATATGGTATACTTACATTGGAAACAAAGCAAATCTATCTGAAGTATAACTATCCCCTTTCCTCTCCAGTCCTAAACTCGGTGCCTGGTCACATTTTACAAGGCTTCACATCTGCACCAAGCACCTTCAGAGACAAAGGAAACTCTGGGTCCTTTCTGATCCAAGCTTCAGAATAAGCGGAGAGGAAACATGCTGTATTCAGTTCAGTGTCAACTCCCAAGACCCCCTTCTCCAAACATTAAAGAGAAGTTGCAACAACTTAAGCAGATGTCACTTGTATATTCAGGGGAGAGACAGAATATGTGAGGTACATCTCACATTGATTTAAATCAAGGGTGATGTGGAACATAAGAGCCATGAAAGAAGAAACTGTACAAATCTTCAAGTGACTAAATACCTTTTTCTTTTTTTTTTTTAATGCTTCTTACTTTTTGTGCCTTGACGAGCAATGCTAGTCCTATCCCAAGCTACAGCTAGGGCAGCACGCACTGATATATGCTGTCATGGCCCAATTCTTCTTTCCCTTCTTGGCACTAAAGCTACTCTTGCTGGATGAAGAGAAAAGAGGAATTGTACAGACTGGTCGTCACTACCTGGTCTGTGGGTCTCTGTTGGCTGAACACTTCAGGCCTTCCATTTCCTGCACGGTTGATCTGAACTCTGAACTCACTAGTAGCCAAAGTGGCTATTTATTAAACTAAGCAAAGCAAACTGTAGAGAAGCTAAGGGCTAAACTCTATGGTAAATGGCTTTATTAGTATGGCAAATTGAAAAAGCATCAGTGGAATCACCTTCCTTTGAAAAAGAAATCTGGTTAAAACCAGCATTTTTCAAAAACATGCTAATACTGACGGTGTTATTTATAAGGAAGGTTTGAATAATATTCATTACTAACTATTTTAACATAATACAAATGTTTCAGTTAGCATCTAGCTTTCAGTTTGCTTCTGGTTTCCCATTCAATCAATACTAAGTATACACCAACAGCTTTACCAACAGGTAAATTTAATGGTGATTTGTATTGCTGAGCATTCTACTATCACTAAATTTTCTAGTACTTGTAAAAAAATCTAAGTTCTGCCTGTGGAAGAGCTTGCAATCAACAAGTTTTCTTCTGATGTGGAGGGAATTTGATTTTGAAATCACTAAACAGACATCCCAGTTCCCAGGCATGCTCATACAATTCCGTCCCCATCTGAATCTCCTCGCCAGGCACAGTTCTTAGGATCAGAGGAGTTGGAGGATGTTGTCCCATTCTCATAACAGGAAGTTTTGTCACAGGTCCCAGGCTTGGTGTTTGTTCTCTCCAGATTCCCTCAGTTTGAACTCACACTCCACTTCTTGGCTCTTGTACTCGTTATTGTACTTTATAGTTGTTCTTATTCTGATCCTACTCTTATTTGACCGAGATGATTAACTACCTTTCTTTGTGGGGTCCAGTCATGGATTCTCTCCTAGGATCAAAGACGCAAGCCCCTCACAGCACCTCCACCTCCTGTAACTCCACAGTAACTTTACTTCCTTCTCACGTTTCCTCCCTCTGTCCAAATAACTGCTTCCTATTCACTCTTGGTCCCTGTTCTTTCTGCCATGGCCCATCTCTTAATGAGTCATTCACAAAGCAGACTTTTGGGTCAGAGGAAAGTAAAAACATGGAGAAAGCACAAAGATCTTTCAGCTCCAGCAGCTTCGGTTTAACTGTTGTGACGCTGGTAATTTCAACACCGATCCTCTTTCCTTTCATGGTAGCTCATTGAGATTCAGAAATCCTGCAGGGCTAGACAGCTGCCAAGAGCCCTTCAGTGAGGTCTCATTGACAGGGAGCACATCTTTAACAGATTCCGTGGCCCGACACATCTGCTTTCTAATATTAATCCCTCAGTCATTACTGTTGGTAACAGCTCCCTCTTAAGCGTTTGTAGCAGCTGCTCAACACAAAATCATACTTTCCTGAGGATCTGAAAAATTGCAGCCAGCTGTCTCCAGTTGTTCAGTTTTCTTAGAGCTGCTCTGTCCAAAAGGCTCTCCACAGTCCATAGCCACCCTCTCTCCTGCTGGAACTGAAATCGAGCAGGGGACACCAGCCAGAGACATCCCTGTTCACTCACCCCTCCCAGGCTGGAACGCTTGCCAGCACAGCCATGTGGAGTCTGGCAGAACGGTTCCCCTTCTGCTTCTGAGCTGGCTGCACTGTGAGCAAGTTTTAGGAGGAAAGTCCCTTTATCCTTGGTCTCATTTAATGGAACTGGAAGCTGTGGGGGTAGGGACTGCTTCCCATCACAGGTATTCCTTTATATCATTGCAATGCAAATAAAATCAAACAATTCTGGTATTCACTACCTTGGTAACATGAGCCAAATACTGCCACTATAGTAATACTACTGAGCCACAACATTTGCATTTATGATCAGCAGCCAAACAGAGAATTTCAAAAAAGAATGACTTTGGTCAGAAGAGAAGACCTCCTGCTGCTCAAACTACAACTCTAGAGTAGTTCATAACAATACGAAAACCTGGAAACAGCACCAATCAGTCAGTTACTTCCATCCTGAACACGCCAACAAATGAGCTTACACAATGCAGTCATACAAAGAGATTTGGGTTTAGAAAAGCAACAACTCTGAATACTACAAAATCTATTGCGCAAATTATGATGGAAGATAGCATTCAAACTTACCAAAGGAAGAAGTCTGGGAAATTCTACAGGCCACTACAATAATAGCCCAGTTCCTCTGAAAGAGAAGAATGAGTGCAATCAGTAGATGAGTAGCTCCAAGGGGGTGGTGCAACTCAAAGACTGCAGGAAAAGTGAAAAAACCTTACTGGAAAGGGAAAAGGTGGGAAGCAGCTATTCAGCAATAACTAAGGTCTGCTACAGCTTGCACGCAAAAAAGGACAGAAGTCAGGAACGTGTTTACAGGGTCCCTATGAAGCAAAATAAAGATGCAACTGTCGCAAGACCAAGTAGCACTGAACTACACCTGGGAAGGTAACACAACTTTTGCAGCACCAGCCCTCCTGCAGTCCCTAAGCCATGCTGTCTGTTTTCTATGGATACCTCTATGCGCCCAGGACACCAGAGTAACGCTACCTAATCCTCTGAATAAAATCAGTTAAGGTCTTACTTGCTGTAGGTGAAGCAAAAGCTCTTTACAGGCAGCAGCACTAGGCAAGGAAAACAAGAGAACTTTTATTTCCCTGTGCGTATTGGGCAAGGTAACATAATCATTACATCTACAGGCCTCACCACTGACTGGTTTACAAAGAAACACACACTACTAGCACCAGATCATACTGAACATAAGCTTGGGCTCCAGCTGAGTGCTTAGATAAAAGCAAGCTTCGCCTGCTTGCTGCCCTGAAACTGCCTCAGCAGCTGCTGTTCCAAAGGTACCCGAGTTCCTCAGCAAAGCCAAACACCACTCTTAAATTATTGCAGTAGCTGAGCTCCGGCTGGAACAGAGAGAGGATGTAGTGTCCAGCACAGTGATGTAAATCAAAACAAGCAGAGCAGAGAACTTCTATCAGTGGAGCCCTGGAGACTGCTGTCGAACAGCACGTGATTAGATAAGGCTGTGTGTGGCCTTGCACACCATCCAAACAGTCACATTTGTGATAAGGGAAACAGCACACAGAGCCTGCTGCCCTAAGGAGGGGAGGAAAAGAAATAGGCAACCAAACAACAAAACCCAAAGGCTGGTTCTGCTCCCTCTAGTCTACGGGTGGCCAACCTGGGGATCAATCCTGAGCCACAGGCAACTCACGCACAGCTCCCACATACAGGTTACCTCACAAGGCCACCGGCCTTGGACTGACAAAGTGACCACTGCGTGATCAACATCTCAGCTGGGAGAGCAAAATAAGCCAGCAAAGGCAGCAGAGATTGACACTGCCAGGTTGCCCTGGGACTGAGCCACACAGTGGCTGGGCCCAGCCCTCAAAGGAACAGTGCAATTCCTGGGGAGTCACCGTTATCTCACATGTGGGAATGCGTTGCAAAGCTTCCCAAACCAAAGAAGGTTGTGGCAGAGTGAAAATGGCTGGTCACCCTCGTGCTAGCAACAGCAGTCACCAGGAGTCATTATTCGAACAAGCACAGAGCTGGTTAGAAAGCAATGAACCAGGAGAAAGTCCAGTTATCATGTCCCTTTTCTTCCACAGAACCATCAGTAGTGTCAGCTAACACATTTAAATCACAGCTGTCCCTTCAAGTATAGACAGGTGTAGGCACTAAGACATTAAAACGACCTCAGTCTTACCAAACCAAGCTAGAGACAGAATAACAGCATTTTTCTAAAGAATATTATTTGCTTAATTATTAAAGGATAGGGAATCATTAATGTCAACCTAAAAAAAGCCTTGCTCCCACTGAAAGTCAGTCGTTGTAAAAATGTCACCAGGCTCAAAAGCCTCCAATTTACCTGTGGAAAAAGCTAGAGCACAAAGTAAACCACCCAAGTGAACCACCCAATGACAAAATCAGACTGTGGGCAAAATCCAAACAAGAATTTCAAGACAAGAAAAGGTGAACTTTAAAGGGGATTTGTGATTGCAAGTGGTGTAACTTCAGAAGGGCTCATGTTTTTAGTCTGGAAACCAGGCATCTTTTGAGCCTTTCCCGATCAATAACACAAAATTGGGACACTCATAATGCCCATTTCATGGTATCCAAATTGAATTCTTATTTCCTAATCCCGCCTCCTGTTCATGACATCTCTCAATCTCTTGCCTAGGACTCAAGGGTAGATGTCCCAAAAAACCCACCTCAGAACTGTGACATACTTAGCTTCCCATGACACTGAAATTTCACATGAACTCAGGAGACAGATGTTTCCAAATCTCATCCAAAGCAGTGAAAACTTTCAAGTCCAAAACCATAGCCAGATTTCAAGGAAAGAAATAGCTGAACCTGAGCTAAGAGATTTACAACAGTACATATATAGAGGCACTGACCACAACAGCTCGGGAACACAGTCAGATTCCTGCATCTGCAGTGCTTGCAGGCAGTCTATGTTGTGGGCATGACCTATCTGGCCAGGGCTAAGCCCTTCACTAAAGCCTCAAGATAAAAGCAAACCACAAACTGTCAGAACACGTATACAAAATGGGACCTCAAGCCAATCAGCCAATTAAGCATGTGCTTTGATTTTAGTAGTCGTTAGGAGCTTAAAGGTGTTTGATACTTTTGCTAAACAAATGCCTAAGTAAAGAACAACCATGGAACCAAGCTTCACCCTCTTGGGGTATTCCAACTCAGTTTTGGAATACACGCTCCACCTAGAACACATACGAGGTGAACATTCACTGCTTACAGCTAAGATGATCACTTCCTGAGGGCTTATGCTGAGGAAAGACCACCAGATTTGTTTTTACCTAAGAGATCCTAGCAAACAGACTACAGCCATTTCAGCCAGATACCAGTTCTCCTACCACTTTGACACAAGAGACACTAATGCCATCCTCAACTCAGACTAGTGTATTTTTGAGCTCAGAACTCTTCCCTCTCAATTGTGGCATAAACATATTGTCGTATCCAAACTGCTGAACATACAGGGATTATGAGAACCTGTAAATTTCAAGAACAACCCCAACCCACAAGCAGATAAAGAAATGCCAAAACCTGAAAAACACAGGCCCCCAGATACTACAGGAAAGCAAAAAAAAAACCCCTGATTTATCTCTTTGCCCTTCCAGACCCTTCTCGCCAGGAAGGTCAACAGGTTATATACCTTCTGCTGGAATAATCTACAGGAGAACAAGGGCAGCTAGCCAAGCAAAACTAGGTTCTTAAAGGGACACAGCCAACAACAGACTTGATTCCAGTTTTTACAATGTGTTCTTACAAACAAAACCTGTGACCAAAAAGAGTGGTAAAAAGACAGCTGCCTCTCTATTTTTCGGTTAGCTCACTGGGTGAATAGAAACAGCCATTTACATTGTTTCTCCTGCACAGTCATTTTCTTCTCTTCTCGTAGATCCTTCACAAACAAACGGGGGCAGGGAAATAAATAGGATTTTATTTATTTTTATCAAAATCAGTCAAAGAGTAGTGAACGTACTTGGGAGAAAATCTTCCGCAAACCTCCCTTTTACACCTCTCTCATCTTTTCCCTAAGATGTCCAAACCAGGAGAACTTCTCTAAATCCTGCTAATCTGGTATCAGTGAGCTTTATTTCAAAGACCAGCTACGGAGAAGCAGGATCAAGCAAAATGAACTTAAGATACATCAGCAAATCCTTCCTTTCCATTTCAGCATACACATACTCAGTGCTCTCCTGACTTTTCCTCCTTCAGTTAAAAGTAGTCCTTGTTGCAAGCGATCAGACTTTGCCTGGACATCTGTCATTAATGCTTACCATACTGTCTGAAGGGAGGCACTTCGAGGACTACCCTCATTTATTTTCTCTTTGGCAATAGCAAAGCAGATCCTTCAAAGGCTTGCATCTAGGCTCTGAAAGCCACTGGCACTCATGTTTCAGAAGTACAGCAAAGTAAAACACCTACCCTTTGGCAATCATACTTTAATGAAGGTAAGAAGGAGGTAATTATAAGCCTACAATGGAACAGAAAAACAGAGCTAGTGACTCAGCCAGTGGCACCAGGAACTGGAAAACCTGCCCCTCCCTAGCAGGAAAACTCTAATTCATATGGTGTTAAAAACAAAGGGGAGTGACTGCATCATCTCCAGAAAAAGGAGGACCCAAGGGGCAGGAAAAACAACAATAAAACCCACCTAAAACCAAACACCACCACCAAAAACCACACAAATCACCCAAAAGCTCCAAACAAACCAAACAAAACCAAAAAAACCACAAGAACCAAACCTTCCACCTCCAAATCCCCCCAAAACTCTTCTTAATCTCTAGTCTCAGATCTTTTAATGAGCTCCATGCATGCGAATTCTTGACTTTTTACAAGGCTCTACAAAGAAACACGTTGGCTTTTTATTTAGCGTGGTGGTAGGCATGAGACGGAAGTTGGAGAGAGGAGCAGAAACTACTGTGAATCTTGACAAACTCGATTCTTCTTCAAAGTAGAACAGAATTTCCATGAAGTTGGGGAACAAAAAGGAATACAGTGCATGATGTGATAGGTTTAGATTTAGAACAGCATTTACTACTCTCCAAGGAAATCATAGCTGAAAAATTACTTCAAATTGGCTTTGGAGAGTATTGATCATATTATTAGAAAATTAGCAGATTCAAAACCTAAGTGTAATTATATATACCAATGAACCAAAAGGTACAGGGGGCATCTACTGGATTGCTGCAGGGATCTCTACCAGTCCAGTTTCCTCTGACATCTTAGAAACCTAAGACTGAATAAAGGGAATGTTAATGAAACTTGTAGGTGATACAGAATGAAGTTTACAAACACCAGTGAATAGAAACAACTCAAAGGGATTCAGACAGCTCAAAAATAAACAAGAGAAGCAAGGGGGACAAATAAGACTATGAGGAGATAGTAATGCAAAGGAACTGAATAGACAATGAAAAAAACAGAGATAAATGAAGGAAAAAGCCCTTCCAGAAGCAGGAGCTGAAGACACGCAAGAGTGAGAATGCTGAATACATGAGAGTTGCCTGCAAAGCAAACGCTCCTAGAGAATGACCAATGTAACTTTTGTCTGCCTGTGTGCAGGTATCACTCCAGGCAACAGAGGTGAATCACCTCCAACATGTGGAGTATCAGATCTCATTGTGCAAAAGGAACACAGATAATCTGAAGAGTATAAAAAACAATCGTTAGGCCTAGAGCAAGACGTTGAAAAATATTAAGTTTAGTCTCTTTAGTAGCTTGTAAGAACTTAGAAGGAGCAAATGCAGAGAGAAGTAATCATTTCACAGAAATACACACCAAGGCAGTAGAGCAAGAGAACTTATCTGATAATGAAGTACACCGGGCAATGGAAAACTTGCCCAAGAAAATTACTGGAAGATCCACTGCACAGCATCTGGGGAAGGGGCAGGGCACGGAGGACAAAGGGCGCAACAAAACCCCATACAACAAATGAGCAAAACGGACAAACCTGAGCTCTAGGGAAAGTATAACAGATCTTCTAAAAAAATGTAACGGTGAATTTTTGCTTTCTTAAGATACAGCCATGGCTGGGTAAGACAGAAAATCATTTCACTACCACAGAAGCAACTATAGACATGATCCGAGGAACTACTTAAGGTGGGAAAAGATGGCAATATTGCCAAGGAAATGTCCATTCTTCTCCGCTGCCCACCCCCTCGTCATTGCACTAGCTGCTCCAAACACACCAGCATTTATGTGACCACATGATTAACTGGACTGGAGAACAGATCTAGCTGATCAGCCCCCCCGGCCTGGGTCAGCAAACAGAAGTGCCAACACCCATGCCAGTGACAAAGGCAAGAAGTGTGACAAATACAGAACTGGACAGTTTGAGGCTGCACAGACAGGTTCTGTCTACAACAGAGCCAGCCTGAAGTCTTGTGGACCCACCCCTTGAGTTATGTTCTGATGGAACCAAGAACTGAAAGATACAATCAGAAAAAGTCATAAAATGCTAAGGAAGGAAAGCTGCGAACGAGCATAATGTCGCTCCACACAGAGATGCCAGCAGCGTCTATTGGAAACTGTAGTTTTCAGCAACCTTCTCAAAACTCTGCTCACTGTATTCGAATTCTGTGAAGCAAATACCTGAATAAGAAAACCAACAGCAACTGTGATTTTATTTTAAATCACAAGCAACATTTGGCACCATGGAGCCCTTTCTCTCTTCGGAGCTTGACAGTACTATTTTCACACAGTTTTCCTGCGGTCGTTCTGTAATACACTAACATTACAACACTTATCACAGCAATAACCTAAAATACTTCAAAGCAATCAGTAAAATTAATTTTAAAAATAAAAAAAATGTAGCAGGAACCAGGATGGTGGAGAAATTTCTAACGCTCACTCTCATGCACAATAATTGCTCCCAAGATCACCTCCAAGAGGATCCGAACAACGAGCCGACTGTCCAGTTTAGAGATGATAGACTTTGTCACATGGTCGAGTCAAGGGAGCTATCCAGACTGAGATTTAGGAAAACCCTGTAAGGTCACTGCATCCTGGCTGGCTGCCCTTCGTTCTGCTATAACAAGTTCCAAAGAAAACCAGATAGCCCCTCAGCATCCAACAGCCCCAGTAAAGAACCGCCTCTGTATTCCCTACAGCATGATCCAGGTTGTTCTCCGTCATCATCTCTGTCGTGAGAAAAAGCTATCGAGACCAAAAGGTGTTAACTGCACCGGTAGAGAGTACAGAAGCTTCAACCCCGACCTAGCACTTGTTATATTCTCAATCTGTTATCCCCCTTGTTCCATTCCTCCCTGTTACCCTCTGCCATGTCCTACTGCCCACTTCGTTCTGTAGAACAATAAAACCTCTTACGTCTACACAGACAGATGGACAGACAGATGAACGAATGCTCTGCTCACTTTGCAAAGTTCAATCAAAACCAGGGGAAGCCGATCTGTTCCGAGTAATAGGAAACAAGAAAAAAAACCCACAAACCAATCCCCAAGTCTCCTTCCCTCCTCTCCCACCCAGCCCCTGCATTTGAAAAGTATGTTGCGTTCTTTATTTGTGGAGGATTTGCAGAACTTTACTCTTCAGGTTAGAAAGTAGCATGAATGTAGCTTCAGGTGAAACAAAAACCGGTAATTAGTTGTGGTTGGTTTTGGTTTGTTTGGGTGGTTTCTTTTTGTTTGTTTGCTTTAACATATATGACCATTCACCATAAAGTACCTCAAAGAAATCTTTAAAATACACTGAGTTACACTCATTCCCCTTCTCCAAAAAAAGGCTTCTTTAGCATCCCGTGCATGGAACTGTTTAAACGGAATTATCTACATGAAAAATTACTTGTGAAAGATTTTTGTTTGGGTTTTGGTGGCGCTTTTTTGTTCGGTTGGGGTTTTTTGTGTGGGTTTCTTTTTTTTGTTTGTTTGGTTTTTGTTTTTAATTTAAATCCTTCCCAGAGGCATGTCAGCAAAACTCAGCTCTAACTTTCGAATAATTAACTGCTCTGCGAAAACAGCATTTCCCATCTTTGGTAAATGCCCTGTAACAACCCACATGCCTCCTCACGGATGGGTTTGCTTATGAGTTGGTTTGATTTTCTCCATAATTTACATTAAAATTTATTACAGGTAGTAGTGATCCTCCTCTCTACACATCCCAAGAACATCTCTACCACGGCTGCAGAAACCTATTTTTTCCCCATTACAAGCGTTAGCAGTTCCCAGCCGATGCGACAGGCGACCGAGTTGCCCAAGTCCCAGCGCCGGCAACCCCTCGCCGACGGAGGAACGCGCCGGAGCCTCCATTGAGGATGTTCCTATCGCTTCCTTTGTATGGCTGTGCCTCCTCCGTCGCACATGACCGGCTCCAAACACCCCCGTTTTCACCCCGTCTCCCGCAGCCACCCGCACCCCTTCGCCCCGCGCGAAAGCGATGATCGTGAAACAGCGTGTCCTGACCTGAGCAAGGCGAGAGCGTCTGTTGTTCCGCAGGGGCAGCGGAGACCGGCTCCAACTCCTCCTTCTGCTCCAGGACTTTCTGCCAAAAGAGCAGACGACGGCTGTTCCTGCGCGCCTGCCCCCCGCTCCCGCC
>NW_009930659.1:0-16641 GCF_000696875.1 Nestor notabilis
TAACTATTCTATGATTCTATGATGTTTCACATTTAGACTAAAGCCCACCTGGAGCCAAATCTGGCAAAGCATGTGAAGGACAACAACAAGGTCTTGTACAGGTACATCAGTGGCAAAAAATGGAAGACTAAGCTTAATGCAGGCCTACTGCTGAATGGGAAAAGGACTTGGTGACAACATAGAAAGTACTCAATCCCTTCACTGTTTCAGTCTTTGTAGTGTAAGTTTTGCCATCAGCAATCCCAGGTTCCTGAGTCCAGTGGCAAAGTCTAGGGCTATGAAGGCTTATCCTCAGTGCAGTTTAGGGATCATTTGGACAAACTGGACATGCTCAGGTCCATTGGACAGTGGACATACCCACAAATGCTGAGAGAGCTGGCCAGTGTCATTCACAGGCCACTCTTGATTATTTTTGAAAGCTCATGGTGATCAGAGGAGGTTCCTGAGGACTGGAAGAAAGCAAATGCCACTCTATTTCCAGGAAGGGCAAGAAGGAGGATCCAGGAAATATCAAGGTAGTCATTCCCATCTTGTGAAACTGATGTAACAACTAATCTGGAAACAACTTCCAAATATACAGACAGCAAGAAGGTGATTGGGAGTAGTCAGCATGGATTTATGAAGGGGAAATCATTCCTGCCCAACCTGATAGCTTTTCATGATGTGATAACTGGCTCATTGGATTAGGGGAGAGCAGTGAACCTTATTTGTCTCAACTTTAGCAAGTTTTTTGGCGCTGTCTACCATAACCTCCTCACAAACACGTTGAGGAAGTATGGGCTAGAAAAATGGACAGTAAACTGATTTAAAAATGGTCCCAATTGTTCGGGTCGAAGGATTATGATCAGTGGTATGGAGTCCAGCTGGATGCAAGGCACTAGTGGTGTACCCCAGAGGTTGATACTGATGCCAAGTACTCTTTAGTACATTCTTTATTGATTTGCACGATAGGGCAGAGAACACCCTCAACAAGTTTGCAGATGAAACAAAAGTGGGAGAACTGTCACAGATGATTGTGCTTCCATGCAGAGGGACCTAAACAGGCTGGAGAAATAGGCTGACAGGAACACCATGAAGTTCAGCAAAGGCAAATGTCAAGTCCTACCCCTGTGGAGAAAACGCCATGCACAAGTACAAGCCTGGAGCTGACTGGCTGAATGACAGTTTGGCAAAAAAGGACCTGACAGTCCCAGTTATCAAAAAATTTAACATGAGCCAGGAATGTGCCATCATGGCAAAGAAAGACAACAGCCTTCTAGACAGACCAGTGCCAGCAGGTAAGGGGAGGTGATCCTTCCCCTCTGCTCAGCCTTAGTGAGATGCAGTTGGAGATTTGGGTCTTGTTATAGGCTTCCCAGTGCAAAAGAGACAATGACATACAAGTTCCAGTCTAGCAAAGGGCCATGAAAGTGATTAAGGAGCTTGAGGAGAGGCTGAGAGAGTAATGTTCAACCCAGAGAAGAGGAGGCTCAAGGGCCTCTTACCAGTGTGTAGAAATACCTGGTGGAGGGAGCAAGCAAGATGGGGCCAGACTGACTCAAATGTGCCTGGTGACAGGACAAGAGAAAATGGGCACAAACTGTGCTGGAGAGGATAGCTGGAAGATATGGGCATGTCCTGAACAGGACCAGCGTTTTGAGTGTCAAGGCTTATTCACCTTTTAGGGAAGGACAGATCTCATCCTTTCATGATACTGAATTGTGAACACCTTAAGCAGAGTGGAAAGATGGAGAGCCAGGATGTTTCAGGACTGGGGCATGAGCACTAAAAATGAGCAGAAGGAAGTCTGATAAATTATTAAAGAGGAGAAGAATGGATGAAAAGTAGCAGGGAGGAAGCATTCGCTACAACTAATTATGTGGAAATCTCAAACAACAAACTGGCAAGATTCTGGTTACGGCAGAATCTTTAATCAAGGGCAAGCTTTGAGTTGTGTAGTAAAACAGAGGTTTGTAGAAATTTAGAGGTGTAGTATTAAACGTTATCTGCAGCCATTTGAACTGCAGTTTCTGCAGTTCTTGCAACAGTAGATTATGCTTGAAGATAACCTACTGAAGATGCCTTGAAGAAAGGAGAGCAGGAGGAGGGACCTGTGTACGATTGAAATGTACTTGTCTTAGGGAATAGAGAACAGAGTGCTACTAGAGATGGTCATTCTGAGATAGAACTTTGTGAACTGGAGTCTATCGTAGGGTTTAAGTTGTCCAAACAAGAAAAGTTTCTGATTCATAGATAATTATAATTTTTAAATTTTGGTATTTATTTAAGTTTGTGTAGAGTAATTAAATTGCTCAGGAACAAGGAAAACCTTGGATTCTGGTTGGAAAATTTTATGTTTAAATTTATGTCCCATAGCAGGTTTCTTATGCTTTGGGTATATCTATTAGAAAGCAGTTTTAAGATAAACCTCTTGGTTTCAGAATAGGAATACTTTTATTCCTGAGGTCTTTGTGTTTAAGGCAGATGTACTTGGAACTCATTGTGAGTTTCTTCATCCCTTCAGATCCTGCCTTCAGTTCCTCAAAAGTCTTTTGAATGAAAGATTGTTGTTTATGAAATAGTTTGTGTTTATTGACCACATTTTTCCGAGAAAATACCCCCTGGTAGAATTCTTTGCTCAGCTCTCTTTGCGGGGAATAATAATAAAGTGATGAAAAAGAGAAAGGATTCCGAAGCAAATAAAAGTCATTCAAGGAGGCTGTTAACATAGACATATATTAGCATATAGTCAGTTATTCCAGGGCTTTAAATATGAGTAAAAACTAGGACAAAAGCTTCTGATAGTATTTTATAATCAGAAAACTTCTGTGTATAGGAACTGGAAGATCAAGGCTGTTTTTCGTGAACAAATTACAAGCATTTTTGATAGAAAATTTTTAAGCTATATTGGCCAGTATATGAATACCTTACCTTTAGGGATGTGGAGTCTTTCAACAGGCAAAATGTGGTAAAATGTTCTTTGGGTGACTTAATTAAACAGTTAAAGCTTTGCATTTGCATTAAGCTTGTGTAGCAAGGTATTGGAGGTTGGGGAGGAAATGCAGGAGTGGCATCTGTGAGAAGCTGCTAGAAGCTTGACCCATGTTTGATAGAGCCAATGCCAGCTGGCTCCAAAATGGACCTGCCATTGACTGAGCCCATCAGCAATGCTGGTAGTACCTCAGGGATAACATATATAAGGAGGGGGAAGAAAAGCTGTGGAACAGCCATGGTGGGAAGAGGAAAGAGAATATGTGAGAGAAACAATGCTGTGGACACCAGGATCAGTGGAGAAGGATCTCCAGGTGCTGGAGCAGGGGTTCCCCTGCAGCCCGTGGTGCAGACCATGGTGAGGTGGGCTGCGCCCCTGCAGCTCATGGAGTCCACAGTGGAACAGATATCCACCCCCAGCCCAGCGACGACTCCATGTCAGAGCAGGGGGATGCCCAAAGAAGGCTGTGACCATGTGGGATGCCCATGCTGGAGCAGGCTCCTGGCAGGAGCTGTGGCCCCGTGGAGAGAGGAGCCCACACTGGATCAGGTTTGCTGCAGGACTTGTGACCTCATCGGGGACTACGCTGGGGCAGTCTGTTCCTTAAGGGCTGCACCCGTGGAAGGGACCCACACTGGAGCAGTTCATGAAGAACTGCAGCCTCGGGGAAGGATCCACACTGGGGAAGTTCACGAAGGACCTTCTCCCATGGGAAGGATCCCACGCTGGTGCAGGGGAAGAGTGTGAGGAGGAGGGAGTGGCAGAGAAAATGTGTGATGAATTGGCTGCAACCCCCATTCCTCATCCCCCTGTGCTGCTCAGGGGGAAGAGGTAGAAAACTCAAGAGTGAAGTGAAGCCCAGGAAGGGCGTAGAGGGAAGGTGTTTTTAAGATTTGGCTTTATTTCTCATCAACCTACTTTGATTTGTTTGGTAATACGTTAAATTAATTTCCCCAAGTCGAGTCTGTTTTTCCTGTGATGGTAATTGGTGAATGATGAATGATCTCTCCCTGTCCTTATCTCGACCTACGAGACTTTTATTATATTTTCTCTTCCCTGGGGGGAATGATAAGAGTGGCTTGTTGGGTGCCTGGTATCTCGCTAAGGTCTCACTAACCTACCACAGAATTTCATAGAAGAAAATTGGCTAAAAATTGGTAAAATTTCTCCAAAGTGTATATATCCACCACAAGTCCTGCTCAGTCTAACATAAACCTATAGACTAATGATTCCTGACTGGATTACTAGTAGTTCCCCTACTAGTAGTTTCTCAGTCAGACAATTCTAGGTAGAAAGAGAAAAGATTGTTTCATGAAAGAAGAAACAGATTAGGAGTTCTATGCTTCCCAGCTGGGATGTAGAGATGAGCCAAGGAGAGTCTGGTGGCCTTTACACGTTTCTTTTGGGGATCATATATGGTATTTAATTGTTTGAGTAATCTCTATAGCTATCTGAAAGATATGGAACATGTGGAAATTTCAGTGGAAATTTAAAAGCAAATGAAGGCTAAAACTAGATTTACAAAGCCTTCGATGATGAAAGGCTTCTTTTTTTATATTTAAGGCATATAAAGCAAGGAGAATGTAGAGGGACATAGTAGGGCTATGCCACTGTAGTTGGGGGCAGGCGTTTAGGGACCCTGCTGGCACACTGAGGGTAGCTCAGAAAAGCTACAAGCCAGCTCTTTCAGGGATAAATGATTCTTCCTGTTCAACACCAAAAAACCTGCAGGTTTTCAAGCTTTGACAAATGAGAAACAGAATTTGCTTGAGAAAAAAGCAGAAAAGATGGTTGTTCATTTAGCTTTTTTATCAGTGAGAAAGCGAACTTCCCCTGGGGATGGAAGGAAGGCTGAAGAATTTTATCAGAGATTCATTGATCCCCCTTCTGCAATGTTTTCAAGGGCTTTCAATGGTGTCTTGAGTGAAAGAGCATTAGGATCTTTACCGTATGAAGGCCTTTACATTGCTTTCTTCCTTAGATAAAAATAAAGATTTACAGAATACTAGAGATCAGAGACTTATTGCCTATTTGAAACAAATTACAAAATTTTGATGCTATTTTAGCTGTGAGACTTGGAAAGAAAATAGCAAGGCAATTATTACTTCTCTATTATCAGTATCTTTAAAGGTCACATACTGACAGGCACTTTGTGTAGTTTGTAGAAATTATTTGAAATTGCAGAAGACAAAAATATACTAGGCTTGAATCTAACCAAAGATTTTTGACAGAGTGAAAACAATTTCACATATCTCAAGACTGGATTGTTCTATAGCTTGTTAACTTGCATTGCAAGCAATTTATGGCTTAATGAAATGTGTTCTCTTACATTTTTTAGTATATTTCTTTGATTCTTTTGTTGCATGGGAGGGATATTTTAAGAGAATTTCAGGGTTTAGTTGCTCAGCTGGTGGGAGAGAGCTTTCGTAATGTTCCTGAAAATTTTTGCATTTACAAATGAGGCTATAATAATGGTAGGCTATGCAAGATAGTCATATCTATGTATATGTATACATATATAGACATATACAGACATATACATTCGTATACATGCGTATAAATTATTCAGCATTAACATTTATAGATTGTACAGAGAAAAGGCAGTGTTTAATGTGAGTAGGAGTGTGACACCAGGATGTTTATTGTGGGATACTCCTTCACAGCTCCAGAGGCCTTAGAGGTCAGATGAGCCTTATTTTAGGGAAGGAAGAGGGAAGACTGTTTGCTTTGGGGTTTGTTTGTTTTCTTAAGACTAACTGATTTTCAGCAATGATTCAGTATCTGAACTGAAAGGGGAGAAACTTTGCCTCCTGTCAGGTAAGAGTGATAGATGAGCCTTGACTTTGGTAGGACAACGGATGTTAACTAAACACTTCGCTCTCACTTTTTGAATTTATATGCCGTATGTGTATCCTCCCTTTGCTGATTCTTTTATTACAAGGTTTGAGTCACTCCAGATGCTTTGAGGCAAGAAATGCAGCTTAGTGCAGAAGCAGTGATTTTAACACTTGTCTAGTAGATAAGGTCTCCCTCAGACTTCCACTGCTGACCATATCAGGAAATGACTCACTTTACTTTAAAGGCATAATAACATAATTGCAAAGCCAGGTGACTAATTTAGATAGCCTGTATGTCATCCATCACCTGTGTGTCATTTATGGAAGGGTTACTGACAAGGAGTGCAAATGTCTTCTTGATAATCCTATCTGATTTTGTAGTCTTCAGTATTCTTACATAACTGAAAATCTTGGCTTTTATAGAGTTTGTTTTTTACAATCTTACTGTCAGAGGTTTTATTACTAATACCACAGGTGTTGCTCAAATGGAGGAAAAAGACAAAAGAAAACTTACTTTAAAACGAAGTTCAGATGGTTTATAAAATGATCCAGTTCTTAACAGTGACTGAGAAAATTCAGAAAAAGTTTGGGACATGAGTGCTAGATTCCATGTCTGCGGAATTTAATGGAAATAAAATTTTACAGTTTAATAAATTAAAGCTATTAAATATCTATGCATTTTCCTATAATTCAGTTAATTAGTGATAAATTTTCTCTCTTCTGAAGTCTCAATAATAAAGCTGGGGAGGGGCATGAAGATAAAGGAAGGGGGCATGTGCCCATTCAAGTAGTTAAAAGATCTGATAGTGGCGGTTACCACTCAGCTGGGACATAGAGTATCCTTCTCTTTGTCTTTGGTGCCTTTTCTTGAAAAATTTTGAAACATTTTAATTTTGTCTTAAAGCAGTGTTCATATTTTGAAGTTCTATTGATCAGCTGGAGAACGTGCTCTAGAGTTAATAGCTTTGTTTACTTCCATCTCTTTGGAGATTTACATTATGCTATTTCTGGGCACCTTGCAAAGAAAACTCTTAAATTAACTTGAGGCTTTATTCAGATCATTTATAGTAGGAGCCAACATAACTCACAGAAATATTTGGAGGTCTAAGACCGAAAGATGAGAATTTTAATCACCTGTTGTTCAGGATTGTGAGACTCACATCAACTACAGACAGTAGAGTTCATCCTCTCTGCCTAAATTAGGAAAGTATAGTGATAATCTGAATACAGATTTTTTTTCTTTTAGTGATGTCTTTATCCTCTTTTGAAATATCACACAAAAGAGAGATTAATGAAATGTACCTTTTGCCTGTCAAACTGCCACTACAAGACTCTTGACTTTCTCAATATTTAGTACAGATCCAGGCTGACATTCAACAATTCTTGCTGCCTAGAAGGTCACAGGGAGTTTTTTGCCAGAAATTAACTTCAATAACAATATCTGAAGCAGCTGCATTCATTGTCGACATCCTAATGGAATAAGGTCACCTGTGCTGGAAATAAAACAAGAGAAGGAAGCTGTAGCATTGTGCTGCATTTCTGCAGTTTAAAATTAAGCAGTGTCATGTCCTTGGCCACTGAACCATAAACCTGTAGGTCTCTAGTGGATGGAGAGTGCAGGTGCACTGTCAATCATGACCTGTGAGGCCTATCTCACTATTGTCTGGCTTTACATGCAAACACTATCTTTTAATGAGATCTTAGCTATTAGAAATCCTTCCAGGTTGTGCTAGGATTCCAGTTCTTCAGGCATTCAACTTTTTTGATTACTTTAGCCTCTATCAGCATATTGGATTTTTGGTGTTACATGGAAGAGCTCCTTGGTAAGGGAAAGGTGTGGCCAGAGCACTGCATTCAGCCCCATGTCTCAGCCACTTCTCTGTGAATGGAAAACTGTGACCTTCCTACTACTTTCAGGTAGTCTGGACATTATAATGCTAAATTTATTGCATCCCAAAATATTACTTGATTCTTGCTATTTTGCTAATCTGTGTTAAAGTAGCACCCAGAAGTCCCTGCTGATGCTCTGGTGTAGGACTGCCATACCTGCAGGTAATATGAGACAACCTCTTTGCTTGGGCAACTTGATATTAAATAGACAAGATAGTTTCCTCATGCCTCAGTAGTTAAGTGCTTTTTTCACACTTCTATAGGTTTGCCCAGATTCGATCAGGGTTTCTGTGAGAAGAGCTAAATACTGAACCCAGTTTTGGTAAGTCCTCATTTAATATCTTAACCACAGTGCTATTTCTTTCTTTTCACAGCCACTGTATCTGCTGTCCACTTTTCAGAGGCTGCTTAAAAACAGGCTAAATTAATAACCGAAACTGCTAGCATTTGGAAAACAAAAAGCTCAAGGACGCACATAGAGTAGCTCTGTATGGTGGTGGTGGTGATGTTTTTTGACTGATACTCTAAGTGCAGAATTAGCATAATCAGCAATCATTTCTCAAAAATCTCTGGACTCCTCAATGTTCTTGCGTGAGTAGAATGTGCTTCAGCATGCTGTGCTCCACTCACTGAGAAAATGAAGGATTTGGAAAGACCACAGATTAATGATCTCCAGTTGGCCAGTTTCACTTGTGTAGGTAACAGCAGGTATGTTGAAGCCAAGGAAAAGTTCCAGTTCATGTATTTGAGTTTTAAAGGGAAGGTCTGTCCTTCAAGTGTATGCTAGTATAATCCCTTCTGCAGCGTAGAAGAGTACTATTAATGAAATGACTGCTGGCTTTTTATATTTTACTGCTGTTGACATTTTTTCAGCTGTTAGAGAAATGACTCAAGGCCTATAAGTTCTGGGTCACTTTTCATTTATGGGGTATTTTCTCCTCTGCATACTCAATTTTGACTTTTATTTTTATTAATTTCTTATTGTACCTGAGGATCAGAGTGATATTTAATAGGATTTTTATAACCTTGCATAGGGATAGGGTTATTATCTGAAACTGTCTTTGCCAATCTGATGTCTACTTAAACAGGGCCAAATTCTGACATCCTGCAGTGAGTAGACCCTCTTGCACTTGAGGCACTTTTCATGATGCCTCCAAATTTTAAAATCTTTGGTTGCTTGAATTTATGTGGCAGATCTAGAGCTTACAGTGTTTATTAGAAGTCTGAGTAACCGTGGTAGAAATGGGACCCACAGTCAATTGCAAATAGTGACATTTTGCATTTAGCCTTTTTGGGCTTTGACCTTCACAATATAAACTGATAATTAAATACACAGCTTGTACTTCAAAATCTTCATGAGCTATAGCAGAAACCTTTGTTTTTGAATAATGTTGATGACACTAAGGTGACACTTAAATATACACAGCAGAATATATTTAATAACCTTTAAATAACCTCAGTATCTCTGTTTTGAAAGAATGGAGTAAATTGACTTACTCCTAAGCAATTAAAAATTCATTTTTGTTGATTCAGCTTCCTCAGTGACTTGGCAAGATTCTTAAAGTTGGCCGTGATAAGAGATTACAGTCTGTTTTGAAATTAACAGTAGTTTGATATTGCCTGATCATTTTTGCCCTATCCAGATGATATGTTCTACCTTTCAATAGTAATTATTATATAATTCCACACATGTCAGGTTAAAATAGTTAATAGAACTAAATGGATCATTTCCCTTTTTCCTTCATTTAATCTCCAAGGTTTATTACCCCCAGTAGTGAGAGAGAGGGATGGTCCTTACAAGAAATTGCCCACAGTGTTTTCAAATGAGATTGCATGGAGGTGTATAGATTTTTGTGCAAATTCTCATCTACATTTTTCCTGCTAACCCTTATTACTTGTGCTGCTTTTGATCTCACTAACAGTGTTGTTTTAAAGGATGAGAGCCACTTTAAAATGCTTGCTTTCTGAATCAATGCACATAGACCTGATTCAATGAAAAATGGGTATTTTCACCGTCCTCGCATTCTCTAAATCAATGCGAGGCTGATTCTGCCTATGCCAATGCTACTAAAGCCCCTGCTTGGGGATTGATTTCCTTAGCTCCCAGGCTGGGTGGTGCAGGATGACTCACCTCCCAGTACGACCTCCCTTTCCAGTGGGCTGGACACATCAATATTATGCATCAGCTGACCCAGCTCTCTTCTGTGGCCCTATGACCCAGCAGGCCTTTAATGACATTTTGTTTTGAAATACATAAAGACAGAGATGTCACAGGCTGCTTAAAAGGTATTTATAGTGAGCTGGTAAGAGTACGTGCCTAGTGTCTCAAAATGTGTGATATAAGGAATGGGAGACTCTTTGAGGATGGAAAGGTGCCTGGGATAGTCCTGGAGGACTGCAGAAGTGTGGAACAAGGCAAGCCTTCAATTACCTTATCACAACAAGCTGCAGTCCTCTAGACTACAGCAAACTATCCCTCAGCCGTACCTGGTTTTGTCTCAAAGGATCTACTGAGTACAAAGACGACAGTCAGTGGCAGTTAGGCTAAGCCACCACTCTGAGAGTGCACTTAATCATTTTATATGCTACATCACAGTGTCTTAAAAAAAGAATAGTCCTGTAATGGCTATTTAGATCATCAGATTTTTCCTATCTTGAGCTTGGATAGCAATATGACACTTACTAGTATGGGTAAAGCTTGATGTATAATATTTTTCATTATATGGCTATTATAACTTCCCCAAACATTTATAATTCTGGCATAGTTATTTTAATGCTTCAGTAAAAATGTCTCAGTCATTTAAAATGAAAATTAACTTCAGAGAAAAAAAATATTTTTCTTTTAAAAACACTACTACAATTTGCTTCTTTGAAGTGCTCTAGTGTCTTTGGTTTTAGGAGTAGGAGCACTATATTTGTAAGGGTGCTTTTCTTACATGCCTATGAAAATGTATTTAGTTTGGATCAAATTATTAGACTCTGAAAAGCCATGGGTTCATTTACAGTAATGTGTGCTGTCGAGAAGCCTGATGTTGAATTTTCTGCACTCTACACTCTCAGGTGTAGAGCACGTTCCCAAGCCTCATGGACCTTGACCTATGGATGAAGTATAGCAGCTGAAACAATGTCTTCAGTACTGGGGCAGCACGGCTGGACTGAGAGATAGGTGTTTCAGGTATTTCTTGTGGTTTTGCTAACAATTCTGGATGCATCACTCCAACACCTGCTTCAGATGGGATGATTGAGCAGTTTCATAGATACTTGGTCTGTCCTCTCCTTCCCCCCTCATTGCCCGGAAGTTGATCCAGACAAAGAATAGTATACCTCTATCAGCTGTGCTGTTCATGGAAAGTTTTTGGTCTAGGCTGCTGGTTTAGAGGACCTCTATTAATATCTGTTGACTTTCAATGTCATGTTGAACTGTGGAATTATTGGCTTATTTGAAAGGAGTTTTTCTTTTTTAAGCTTCCTTTTCCTTTCTCTTATTTTAGGAGATATTTTATCCCCACATCTGAGATGAAATATACTGTTCTGTTTCAGCCTTTGTGTATGTACATGCCGAACATCTACTAATTTTTCTCATTATATTTTTATATTTCCTTTATTCAGTGCACAGCCTGGATGCTGAATGAAAAACAGAGCAGTAATAAAAGGAAATACGATTTGTAGTTGAGATGAAAACTAACTAACCTTTCTGAATTTGTCACCATTTTCTACACAATTTTATTTAAGAACTTACAATAAGTGCAAAGATGTTGAACTGAAGCTGCAAAGGGAGCTTGATTCTGTCATTTCCTATTTTCTATGTCCTTGCCTTTATGGTTATGGTGAGCCATGAAGTATTTAATTTAATAATTACTTTTAAAAGAAAGTTAATTATACAGAGCTACACAGTGCTACACATGCATAAATACATCTAATTGTCAAAATTGCTGAACAAAACATCTCCCAGAAAAAGCTTTATTATTACAATTTTCACACTTCAAAAGCAATTATGTAAATAACAGACTCTGAACCCAAATGTTACTTCTTTTCCACCATTTAGATGAGTTTTATAGCTAATAATTTTATTGATCATGTGATGCCCTACTACCAATATGAAAAATTATACTTCTGAACAGGATACTTGGCAAGACAGGGGTCTCTCAGCGGAAATCCAATTGTTGAAGTGGCCTTCTCATATATTTCAGTCATAGTATAAAATACGCTCAGCCATATCATATTTTTAAGATACATTGATCTTTCTACATTGGGAAGCGAAGGCAATACTTTACACAATTAGCAGTATCTACTATAAGCTGCTAAGTAGCATATCCTCATAGTGTGACAAGTAAGTATATTGTTAGCTAACATGGATAGTGCAATCACATTGTGGGAGTTAAATGATGAGATTAAATGGTCCATGAATTGGAAATGTGGGTTACAGTTCCTTAGGTATTATAGACTATATCACTAATGAAGCAATTTGTTCTGTGTCCACTCACATTTCATTTGCTGCCATCAACAATTAAGAGATGTCGTAGTAAGGTCATTCCAGATTACCACCTTGTCTTTACAAAGATCTCATTAAAATAGAGAGAAATTCTAACTTCTAGCCAAGATAATGTTAATTCAATGGGAGAATAAATATTGTGGAAGTGATTTATGAAATAGAAATTAATGTTAGAGGCATAGCTCTCTTTTTACTAGAAGAAGCAATTTTAACATGGGAAGACATTCTGTTGAAAATAGTAGCTAGTCATGTTACTGTAGGAATAGGCTGGGTACCTTGGCCTGGTTTGAGCTTTGCACAGATGTGCAGACCCTTAAATAAATTGAACAGAAAATAAGATTTCTTCCTTTGCTGGTTGCCAATATTACAGCTAAACTACAAAGAAAGTAATTTCTCCAACCATCATGCATTTACTTCTCAGTCATCCTTGGAAACTTGTAACAGTGAAGAGCATCGTAATTGACATTTCATTCTAATATATTGGCTCCTTGCCTGAATTCTGACTGGCTGATAAAGCTTACAGAAATCCAGAGTCTTATCATGTCCTGAACAATTTCAATCCAGCCCTGTGGCAATCTGAGCATTAAACAGCAAAATAGGAAAGACAATAATTTGGGATTCTACTTTTAAAAATGCACAGAAGCACAGTAACTGAAATAAGGTTATCCCTGTATCATGCAATTAGTTTTCGACTTGCCAAACAGAATGAAAGAAATATTTAAAAGAATATACATGTCAGTTTAACTAAGTGAATGCAGAGACATGAATTAATCTCAACTATAACTTCATTGAAGTTTCAAATAAATCTTATCATAGTATCACAGTTTTTAAAGGACCAAAAAAATCAGTGATCTTGTCCACAGATTTTGCATTACATCCCAGTTACATAAAAGAAATATGATGCACATCAACCCATTCTTCAGGTCATACTTTCTGAATAGATGTGGATAATATTACACAGACTAAGGTATTTATCTCCCAGGTCCTCCAAAAATTGTCATGTCTTGCAACTTGTTCTTCTTTACTATTCCATGAGCTCATTCACATGGACTTCTTTTCTTGAGAATGCATTGCTCATATAATGAGCCTTACTTCATCTTAAGTCTCTGAAAAATATTCATTTTTTCAGCTTGCATTTGCTACATATGTACTTGGTATCAGAAGTTCAAACAGAATTTTATCTGACATGACTTATTATGCAGATGTAAAGACTTTTGTTGTCTTTCTTTTTTTTCTTTAAATTTGATTTGTAGAAATGCTGTGGGGTTTGGATTTACCCCCCTCAGTGTTGCTGAATATCAAAATCCATGCTAACTTGTCAGTAATGGCATGACCACTGGACAGATCTTTTCCAGTTTGCAAAATGGCACTAGCCACAGAAGTTTCACATGCTTTTTTTTTGTTGTTAGGCAAATAAAGAGGGATCATAAAACCATATCATTCCTAGAAAAAGAAGCAAGAAACTCTCATAATCACTAAGCCACCAAAACTTTCAAAATAACTCTGCTTACCAGACTCCTGGAGCCAGGGTTACACCCTAGGTTTTGTATTTCTATGCCAGGCTCAAAAGTGTCTTGAATGTCTAGCTGTGAGACAGATCACCGTGAAAGTGAGTGTGGAGCCAGGGTTTACCACAGGCTCTGTGCTGTTTGCTGTAGAGCCGAGAATCCCAAAACTGCAGTGCCAGGGCTTCCTGCTCATGGGCATGGCTCAGGGGAGCATGGTGAAAAAGAACACAGCTTTGCCTTGTCATTTCTCTGTAGGTTTCTGAGAATAAATGTCTGCTGGTAAACTAAAGGTGCTCCATGCCATTCTTTAGCTCCTGCTCTGCAAGCAGGTCTGGTAAAGGTCTCTTACCTATCCTAGCACCTGAACTGTGCCTTGGAATTGTTTTGCAACGTGCTAATTTATCCAGAGCACAGACCGGGGATGGTTACAGAGAACTGATAGCATAGACAGCCAAGATCCACTGCCTGGGGAAAGTGTCCTTCAGTTTTGTATAATCCAGGAGCATACGCTTAGCCTTGAAGCTTTAGAACTTCGATTCCTGTATGAAGTCACACTTAGAAACCGGTTGTTCTCAAATGAGATTTCTATTAGTGTGCCCTGTGCATAATTAAAAAAATTAAAGTATATTTTATTTTAAGAAAGGAAGATCTGCTATAGCCTCTCTTAATTACTTGTAAGAACAATACTCTGTCTCTCAGTCCTGTAACTTATATATCACCTTGAACTCCCGTTTCCTTAAGGGACATACCATATCTACATTTTGTTGAAACCTTAATGCATGACAAACAATTTCAGGGAAAACACTGCTGCTCTGCTACATTTGAGCTGCCAGACGTAATGGTCCATGTACATGCCTTACCTTGTGGAACGTTGCTGGGAATCAAAAGTTATTCTGGTGAGCACGCTCTTGTGTGAAACACAGATAAATATCTCATATTTATCTTGGAGTTTGGAGGGGAAGAAAATGCATACAGACAGTATGATGGATACTTGATAACATCTTTCCTTGTGGTAGTTTTTTTCATGTGTGTGATCTCTGTGAAGTAACTCTCCATATCCTTACTTTCAGAGTCCCAGGACAGGTGCTAATGGCCAGCTCCTAAAAGAAACTTTATTTAAAAAACTGAGCATATACATATACATTGACACACACAGGTCTATGGGGCCAGATGGGATGCACCCAAAGGTACTGAGGGAGCTGGTAGAAGTGCTCAGCAAGCCACTTCCCATCATTTACCAGCAGTCCTGGCTAACTGAGGAGGTCCCAGTTGACTGTGAGTTATCAAACATCATGTCTGTCTAGAAGAAGGGATGGAAGGAGGATCTGGGAGGAGCTCAAGTCTGTCAGTCTGACATTGATGCCAGGGAAGGTTATGGGGCAGACCATCCTAAGTGAGATCAGAAAGCACACGCAGGAAAACGGGGTATCAGGCCCAGTCAGCACGGGTTTATGAAAGACAGGTACAGCTTCACCAACCTGATCTTCTGTGACAAGGTGTCCCATTTACTGGATGAGGGAAAGGCCATGAGTGTTGTCTACCTAGACTTTAGTAAAGCTTTTGACACGGTTTCCCACAGAATTCTACTGGTGAAACAGGCTGCTCATGGCTTGGATTGGGCGTACTCTTCACTGGATAAAAAACTGGCTGGATGACTGGGCCCTAGGATTGCTGGTGAATGGAGTCAAATCCAGTTGGGGGCTGTCACAAGTGGTGTTTGTCATGGCTCAGTATCCGGGCCACTCCTGGTTAATATTTTTATCAATGATCTGGATGAGGGGATTGAGTACACTTGCAGAAAACACCAAGTTGGCAGAAGTGTCAATGTGCTTGAGGATAAGAAAGCTCTGCAAAGGGATCTGGACAGGCTGGATCAATGGGTCTAGGCCAGTTGTGTGAGGTTCAACAAGGCAAAGTGTCAGGTCCTGCACCTGGGTTACAACAAACCCATGCAAGGCTACAGGCTTGGGGCAGAGTGGCTGAAAAGCTGCCCGATGGAAAAGGACCCGAGTAGTGGTCAACAGCTGCTGAATATGAGCCAGCTTGTGCCCAGGCAGCCAAGGAGGCCAAGAGCATCCTGGCTTGTATCAGAAATAGTGTGGCCAGCAGGACTCGGGAAGACATCATCTCCCTGCACTTGGCACTGGTGAGGCTTCACCTTGAATACTGTGTTCAGTGCTGGGCCCCTCACTACAGGAAAAACACTGAGGTGCTGGAGTGAGTCCAGAGGAGAGCAACGAAGCCAGTGAAGGGTCTGGAGAACAAGTCTGATGAGTGGCTGAGGGAACTGGAGTTGTTTAGTCTGGAGAAAAAGAGGCTTAGGGGAGACCTCGTTGCTCCCTATAGCTACCTGAGAGGAGGTTGTAGTGAGGTGTGGGTTGGTTTCTTTTCTGAAGTAACAAGTGATAGCATGAGGGGAAATGGCCTCAAGTTGCACCAGGGAAAGTTTAGATTGGATATGAGTAAAAATTTCTTCCCCAAAAAGGTTGTCAAGCATTGGAACAGGCTGCTCAGGGAAGTGGCTGAAGTCACTTCTTTTGCTCAGATTTTTTTGTCACATTCATGAAGTTTGATTCTTGAAGCTCCTTTCCATATAATACAATAAAAATTATTATTAATTAATAACAATATTAGGAACATCTGAACAGATTGAAAGACATATGAAGATATATATAGCCCTGAAAACAAAGCAGTATCAAGGAAAATAATTTGCTGCTATGGTAAGAAACTGTCAATTTTCACACAAAATGTCATTAATTTTTTTTCACTTTTGAATTATAATTTTGGCACTTTCTTATAACACCAAGGTAATAGATTTTCATTATACTCAGACTGTAAAAACACTGGCTGTGGAAAAAGCAACAGGGCTCAGATTAATAGCAGCCGACAAGCTGACCAAAGAGGAAGTGGCAGGATGGCTGGGACCCAGGGGCCGGGGGTGTG
>NW_009930659.1:16672-18173 GCF_000696875.1 Nestor notabilis
GGCTCAGTGGTTGTGACAGGCAATTAGCGAACAGAGCAGAACAGATGTAACAGGAGGCAGCAACAATTTACTGAAGCATTAGGTTGCTCACTCCGTAGTGCAAAGCACTGATACTGTTTGTTGATACAAATAAATACTAATATGATATGGGAGGGGAAAAGAGGCAGTGTGCACAGTCATCTTACAGGATTGAAAAAACTTGCCACAAAACAACAAAAATAAACTTAGGTAGACTTAAGGAGAGAAGCGGGGGGGGGTAAATCAAAAGATATCAAAACAATGTTTGGTGCTTTTGAAGACAAGATCAAGATTCTTGCCTTATTACCAGATTGTAACAGGCTTTAAAAATATAGCATACTATAGTGAACTTGTAATACCATGTTCATATTTCACTTGTAATAGCATGTTCATATTTCACAGCCCTTAAAGAGGATGCACAATGTTCATTTTATTCCCCCCCTGTTGTTCTGGGACAGACTTACGTTATTGCAGCTCCTTGAAGTTGCTGCTGGTTGGTGTGTGATGTGGAGAGAGAAGCCTTCTATGTCCTTACCTATGTATTCAGAAGAGAGAATAAAATCATGTAGGACGTTTTTGTGGTTACTAGAGTTGCGTTGTAAGTTTTAAAACTCAACAACCAAATTTGTACCTTGCTTTTTAAGATTGTTTTTTAAAGATGACATGGATCTCACAGTGCGCTAAATGAAATTAATCTATCTCGGAGAACTTACCAGTTGCGGTTCCAGAAGGCTCTAGGTAGATGTTTTCAGTCTCAGAGGATGAGGCCTCTGAGATATTTACATGGAAGCCAAGACTGGATGAATTACCATTTTCTCCTATACTAAGAATTGTTGTGATTTTTTTCACAGTGTCCAAATCTGTTCCTCCAATCAGATTTGTTCTGATAAGCTGTATCTCATTTCACTGTTAGGGCCACATCTTTCTGGCTCCTGAATTTTCTGCCTAGCTCTGCTACCTGTCATCATGAGTGTTTCATTTTTTTTCTATTTCAGATGCCAGAGAGGGGCTCTTCATCAGGGACTGTGGCTATAGGAAAAGGGGTAACGGGTTTAAACTTAAACAGAGGAAGATCAGGTTAGATATAAGAAAGAAGTTCTTTACAGTGAGGGTGGTGAGGCACTAGAACAGGTTGCCCAAAGAAGCGGTAAATGCTCCATCCCCGGCAGTGTTCAAGGCCAGGTTGGACAGAACCTTGGGTGACATGCTCTAGTGTGAGGCTTCCCTGCCCATGGCAGTGGGGTTGGAACTAGATGATCTTAAGGTCCTTTCCAACCCAAACCATTCTATGATTCTATGTTTCTATTTCCAGCTATTGTCTTAAAGAGCTCCATTTGCCTTCTGAAACAGGAAGCCTGGTATCGTGGCAACTTTCTTCCTGTGGCTTACCATAGCAGTCATGAAAAACTTGTGACACAACAGCACTGGATAACTAACTACACCATAAAACCAAGAGCAGCAGCAAGCAACAGCAACCTGGCAC
>NW_009930659.1:18244-43254 GCF_000696875.1 Nestor notabilis
GTAGGGAAATCCATTTGTAATCACCAGTTAAAATGAGGACAGAAAACGATGCTTGACTCCTTCAGTTTGTAAGACAGAAAACTAAGTAACAGGATGACTTTTGGAATTTTGTGCTGCTGTCCAAAGGAGCTGACTAACTTACCTGAATAATTCTTACGCCAGATACGTCAGTTTGATTTGGGACCTTGGGCTTTTAAACCTCCACTTTTACTTCATCCTCTCTTTTCTTGGAGGTTCTGCTTCCCTCTTCTATTCAGTCAACGGAGGGCCTGGCTGTGCATCCAGCTTCCCTTGAGCACATGCCCTTCATGGCCTGGTAACGAGATCTGGTACATGCAATAATACAAACTATCTCATGGCAATTGGTAGATAGATTAAACTGCTTCTCTTGCTCTACTTACTCCCTAGCTATATGTCCAAGACTGGTTACAGTTACAGTCTTCTGGAGTTTCTAATTTAGTTGTGATCCCCTGAGTCACAGCTTATTTTTCAAAAGGCCAAAGATATTGTATGAAAATGACATCTCTATTTTTGTAAATAACCTATTCTTTAACTTAATATATTGGAAGTAGTATAAAAATCAGTGATTGTGGCTTGCAGCTCCAAGGTTACACCACGAGTCCTTTTTTCTGTGCCAGACTTCAGAAACAAGTATTTTCAGAGGTCATAGACCTCACAGACCCATCTAGAATTGCTGACCAGAAAGAATTCTGGTTATCTGTGAAAGAGACTGAATTTATCACTAGGACATGGCTTGACGACACAGGAGGAATATGATTTGTATTTGTGAAAGTACTCTCAGACAGAGTTGCCACCTGGTAGAATTTTTTTGTTTTAAAGATGTTATAGTTTGTGATCATGGAAAGATCACTTGACACTAATAAAAACCCAATGAATAAATAATAATTCTGTGGGAGAGAAAATCAAAAGGCACATGGTAAAATATTCTAAAAGTGTTCATATATATTTCAAGTCATAGATTTGCACTGTGAAATGTATCAATGGCATTTATAATACAACTGAGAGGTATAAAAGAATTGCAGTGCAGTAGCCCAGAGAAGAGGCACAGGTTTTCTTGGTTTAATCAAGACAAAAAATAGATTAAAAAGCAAATCTTGCATTAAAAAAGATTATTAAGATTTTGAAGTCAGTCTTCATGAGATTTAAGATTGGTTTCATTTGCTTACTTTGTATATATGAGTTCCTTTGTAATAATAACCTTGTGATAGCTATCAGCTAATACACAATAACCTTGAGTTCCCTGATGATAATGAGATAATATGTAGTTTTAGTCTAAAGGACTCTAATGTAATTCCGTATTTAGGATAGGGTCTCAATAATTTGATTTTCTATTGCTCTTATTTGTGACTGCAGGTCTTATTTACAGTAATATACTAATTTTCTCAAATGCTTTTCTGTAAGCAATAAACCTTATAGCTTCTGAAGCTCAAAAATGTGGGTAAGACATTTTCAAGTATTGTATGTGGGAAAAAGGTGCTGAAAAAGCAGTCAAAACACCCCTTAATTTTGTTGATCTAGATGAAGATGCTGCAGGCTCAGTCTTTTAAAGTATTTAACACTGATCCCTTTTCTGGTTTTGAACAATTAGCAGAGAGACTTCTCAGCTCTCCAGCAATACGTGCTGCCTGAAGGGCGAGCGGCTGTGGTCTGCCTGAGGCCATGTGTGCTAAACGAAAGCCAGCACTAAGAAATACAGGTAGAGCTGGGATGCACAGTTCTGGGGAGATCCTCATCCAGCTTCCCGGAAGCAGATCCTTCCCCACAGAGTTTGAACCCTTATGCAAGGGAAAATAGCCACAACAACGGCCCATGTTTCTTAAATTTTTCAGCTGTTACACTCAAAGTCTTAATACTGGCAAAGGGGAACATGCAATACGCATGCAGATGCAGAATTTAATTGCTGGCCTAAATACACAGCCTAATCAAGATACAATGAAGGGTAATTCTTAGTCAGGTACCATAGTCCTGCGAGTCATAGTTCAATAATGTGTTTAAATAGTTACAAAGAAAACTCTTTCTCGTCACTACCTGTTTTGTCTGGTGCTGTGCTCTACCTCCCAAACTCCCAAGGCTGATGATATTGGCTTTCTCATGGAAAGGCTGGAAGGAGCCGCCAGCTCCCTGAGCTCTTCTGCAGGAAGATTTTGATACTGATAGTAAGGATCTCTCTTCCTTCCTGTGGTCTTGGAGTCTGCTTGGGTTTATTTATGTGTAATTTTTTCGTGTAAATCCGACGTTAAGATGCAATCCAGTAGCTGCAGATACAGTGCAGGTGTTTCAGTTTGTGCTTTGCCTGCCACATCTTCCTTCTGTGTCCTCATGTATCAGGTGTCCACTGTCAGACAGAGGAGATATCTGGAGGTCCTTTCTTAGAGGTCTGAAACATATGTGCCATCTGCAGACAGCTTGAATTCAGATTAAAATCATTTTGCCTGGGAAAGCACTATGGAGGAGTAGAGTCAGATCTGGGAAACACTTCACACTTCAAGTTAGCATTTAGGCACTTTCATACTGGGAAGCCCATATGTTTCAGTTTGGACTATTTAAACCTGTTAAATAACTTAAGCCCTCTAGCCCTGAAGTCTTCAGCAAGATCATTCTAAGTATAAATTCTGTAAGCCTCAACTCATTTCCATCTTAGCTCAACTCCATCTACTCACCACTTTAATAACCTTTTGGTATCTGTTTAATAGCTGCCAATTGTTGAAATTCTGTTTATATGATGAAACTTATGTTTAGTACACAGCAATCAGAATAGGTGTTTAGAAATTGTTTCTTAGGAGCTTTTCTGCATTCTGGTGGAAACCTACTTCATTTTATCTGATTTCAATTAGGTTTTTTTTTGGTGTCTCAGGGACTTCCTGGGGCAAGCTTGTCTGACAGATTGTGAACACAGGCTCTTATAAGTATCACCCAAATGGAGAAAGGTGTAACAAATGAAATTGTCATTGATTTGCTCTCAATTTAGCTGTCAGAAATATATAATTATAAATTGATGATCATGCTAAATAGATGTGCAGTTCTTGGAATAGTAAGAGTGCTGAACTTACCCTATTGAGTCTGAAGTTCTGAAGTACAAAATTGTTACTCTACACTGTACGTTATTTTTCCAGGGATGCTCTATCCAGCTAACTATTACTTTCACTTTGTTCTGCAATAAAGAACTAATACTCCACCAAACTAAAAAACACTGTCACAAAAGTGATAACATACATGATGCATTATCTTTAGATAGCACCTTTTACCTTGAAAAAGTGATTCCCAGAACAAGAATGAACATGGAAACACGTGCATACACTTTTTGGTGAGTTAGGTCTAATACAGATTCCATTGGAATCAGTGATTAAAATTCAGATGAAAATTAGGCTACTGAAGATAGGGGGAAGAGAGAGGTGAACGAGAAAGGGACACTTATGCACAACTTTGTCCTAAATATCCACATATAGACTCTTTCAAGTTTGTTCTCTCTTTCCACTGACTATAGAGGAAGTCTAGACAATCAGCTTTAAGCCAAATGCCTGATATTCAAATGGCTGAACCTAGGTAAGATTCCATGCCTAACTTTTTCTATTTTCTGCTTCCTAAAAGCATACACATTAGAAAGTCAAAATGGCTATACACATTTATAACAAAGGTCTCCCAGTAGTTGCCAGTAGCACATGCCAAGAAAAGTATATATGATCAGGGAAAAAACCCTGGCATTCCTTATACATTTAAAGTATTCGGTCATCTGGCACTGAGTCTGATTCCTGGTTTTGGGTCTGACTCTCCTACCACTTTCTGTTTTCTGGTATGAAAGTGTGAGTGATCTAATACGATCTGTCCACCAGATAAAGATCGAACATTCAGGGTGCCAGTTTTCCTTATGGCTATCAAAGATGCAAGGGTGTCTCATGTAAATGCAAAACACTGCTTCAGACAGCGTTTATTGCAAAAAAAGTGTGTTTTTAGCTCAAGGAAGCTAAATCAAGATTGTGATCTCCATGTAAAATCTGAACAGAGACAAGCTAGTTTTAACCTCAGACCACTATCTGAGATAAACCTTAACAAGGACATAAAAAACTGACCTTCACTGGCCACATTAAGGCATAGATATAGATGACTATCTCATTGAGACGTCCTCTTGGTTTGTTTTAGTCAAAGCAAAACATTTCTATCCTTGATTTCCCCTTACTTCAGTGGTAGAGTATGGCTGCTTTTCCTGTTCAGAGGTAACAGCTTTTCTGTGCAAAAAGGAATTAGGTTGTATTTTTCTGCTAGGATCTGTGTAGGAAAATTATGTCATCTTGGGAGGTCTGCTGTTACGGAGCTGATGTGGTAAGTTTATATTAAAAATTACTGTACCTTTCAAGTTAGTAGTATCTCTTCTGCAAGCTTCATTTCATGCTAATTTGTTCACATATAAACTGGCACATTTTAAAGCTTCATGTTTTCTGATATAAAGCAATGCTGTGGTTACCAGGTGCAAAGGTGCTTTGAAAGTTATATTGCCTCATTTCAGTGATTGAATAACGGGGTCGGAGTTACCTGAGGGAATGTGCTTTGCCTCTATTTCTAGAGGTTACATTCCCCAATTGTAAGAGCTCTGTCCTTCATTTAGAGAGACAACAGTGGAATAGGATACTCTGCAGGATATTTATAACTGTCTATTCTCAGCCTGCTGCATTATGGCTAGTTAGAAGTGTAACATATGGCACTGGTGAGAAAATAATTATTACTGTTTGATAACTTACTTAGGGGCAGTTATTCTAGATGACTTGCATGACAGACTTTTAAAAAACTGTGTCCTGTAAAGTTACTGACACAATAATGCAGGAAAGGCATTTATTTTCTCACAGTTTTCAGTGCACTTAATACCTTTTAATGTGTTTTTGAACTTCCAGACATTTATCTATTGGTGGTATTTGCAAAAATCTCAAAAGTAATCACTTTGATCTATATTTAGATTAGTTGTTCTTTATGATTAATTTACTGTGGACCAAAATTCAAGAGAAGGGTAACTGCTTCAGACTACCTTCTACCCAGGGCTGATGAATTTGGGGTTCCAAAATAGTCTGTCAAGAGAAGTGGTCATGGGAACTGAGTTAGGGAGCATTAGTGAACATAGTGCCCTTTATGGCAGAGTTTTATTAGAAAACAAAAACCAGTCTTAGCTCAAAACCCATCTCTATTTCTGGTTTTGTTTAATAAATCCTATCTACAACAGATTTAGATTCCATTTTATTGGAATATTATCCCCACTCTTACAAGATGCTGTGTTTATTTAGAAAATTTGCATTTGAACACTGGTTGTAGTACATATTTTATCATGTTTTAACCAGTCTCAGGCCCGTAAGAAGAAAGGGAGGAAGCTAACTGAAAATTTTGTAGTTTTAGAGGAAGGAAAAGAAAAAGAAAAACTTCTTAAATGCAATGGAAGAGACTATAATAGCTCCTTGGGCTATAGGTTTAGGTTGTGATAGAACAGGGGATATTGCTCTGGGACTTGCTGTTGAACTGTGGGTTGAAATTCATTCTATGCTTTTTCAAGCATAATTACCTGGTCTTTAAATAACTGCAGTGAATTTTGCCCCTGAGAAGGATCATTATCCTGAATGACTCCATTTGACTTTTGATTCGTGCTCAAAGAAAGAGCAAACAAGGAAAGGAAGATAATTTCCTGAATTATATTTCTTATATTTGTGGCCAGCTCATTAGAAATATAGATAAACTGTTGTACAATGTTTTTCTTTTTCAGAAACATACGAAAGGCAAGAACTTACATGTGACAGTTCAGGAAGAAAGAACTACACATCTTCCAGTTAGCCAAAGGAAGAGAAAATTCAGAGTTAGAGGAGCAGCTCTAACTGAATGAGGGCCATCAGTGTTGTTTTTCATGTATCTGTCACCACAATCGATGGGTCTTTAGTGCTGTGCTCAAAATATTGCTTACAAAGAAGCAGCATACTTTGTTTTTGTTTACCTGCTCATTGGTGAGTGATTTATAACTGTGTTTTCCCATGGCAAGCCTATGCCTTCTCTTTGATCAGCCCATGACTGTGCTCCCCTATCTGCATCCCCTGTTTCCCATTCTCCAGACTTCTTGTGCCAGGCCTGCCTTTCTCTACAGTACATTGTGACAGAGTCATAAATACCTCATTTTACATAGAATAATTTCTCAGTACAGCTGTCTGTATAAAATTATGAGGTTTATACTGCACAAAGTTAAGCAGAAATGAAACAAATTCGCTCTGGGCACCTGGTCGATTAAAGAAATTGTTGTCACAGCTGAACCAAGTCAGACAGACCAGCAAGCAGGTCAGGAAAAGCCCAGTCAGAGAACACCTGACAAGCGTCAGTCCCAAGGCCTTATAAAATCAGCCCCTTACTAGCAATGGCAGTACCATATTACAAGGCTAAGCAGTTTTACTAGTCTCAGTCACACAGCTGAAACCATGTACGGGTGTTTCTGTCTCTCTAAGACCTAAGCACAAACACAGCCACCTCAGTGCCTTTAGTTCCCCTGCTGCCTTCCTATGGGAACCACACTGGGCAGATAGCAGGCTGTACTTCGGCCATTTATGTAGTAATGCTCTGGATAACCTCCTTTGGCCTTGTTTTCTTGGGAACAGGCTATCTGAAGTGGTGGTCCCACAACTCTGTTAACACCTCATTTACAATTGTGTGAAGATGCCTGGTATTGCAATATGAATAAATAAAGTACATTTGAATAAATGCAGGTCATAAGTCACTGAAGACAATTAATAGCCCACCTATAGAATAGGAATGCAAAAACTAAGTATGAGATAAAAATATTAGAAGATAATTCACTTTCCCCCTCCAAACTATTTTACGTAATTGCATGCATGACTACTAAGTTTTCATATTCAAGCATTTAAATTCCAGGAAATGTCACCAAGAAGATTGCCCCAAAACTCTGCAAATGTGCAAACCAATATTTTTTATGCTACCTCATGATACATACTATAATTAGCACACAGAAGGAAACCTGTTATATCATTTTTAGGAAGATTTTTGTAGAAATGAAATACACTGATCTTCTTGCATCTATAGAGTGCAGGAACTAAAACATCTCAGCAACATTTGCCCAATATTCTTCTGAAAAATAGTAGAACTTGTATATTGAAATTCCCTTTCTCATAATATTGATAATAATGATAGAAATTCTTATAATAATGATGCTTTCAGCCCAAGGTTATATTTTGGTAAAGATATATGGAATGGAAAATTGGGTTTTAAAATAAAAATCATCAGGCAGTCTTAACTCTAGAAATTGCTACATTCTCTGCCTTTAATATGTGATATGATGTTGTGCGTTCCAACATCTAATTAATATCTTTTCCATGCCCTTTTTACAAGGATGGACCATGAACACACACAAAAAACAAACAAAAAGACATAAAAAGATACATCACACATTTAAAATAAATTATAATGTGAAATCTAGTTGCTCCAGAGAAAATCTTATCTGCCATAGAATATTTTAGAACTTTCTCTACTGGAGCACATTATTCTTCTCCCCTTGGGTTGTCCAGTTGCACTTTAGAAAACTCAACAGTTGGTATGATGATTTCTCTTAGACTTTAAGCTATGAAAAATCATTTCTGATTAAACTGACTTGAGAAGTGAATTGCAGTTGATTATATTATAAATATATGCCTAAAATTACACATTTTCAGCTCTTGTGTGTCTGTGCACTTCCTAAGTTCTTAATCTATCCCCATACTACTACCTCTTACATAGTTTTACACTTGTCCTGTTTTACTTCCATCTGTAAGTATTTTGAGGTATTATGTAAATTAATATTATTCTAAGTTTTCACTCTTTGACTTACACCAAATTTTCATTGATAAATATAATATCATGGAATCATAGAATGGTTTGGGTTGGAAGGATAGAATTTCCTTGCAAAGTATTATTTGAACAGCAGCAATCCTGACTAGCATATTATTCATATATATATTGGTTTCCTTATTTATTTATATTTCATTGATATACCCAAATATAAGGATCCCATTGGTCAAGGTGCTATAAAGAATGCAACATCTGAAGACAGCATAAAGGTAATCTTGCTTATTTTTTCCAGTATATAAGAAACTTAGATGTATATCTAAGTTTTCCAGAAATTAAAAAAGACAAGATAGACATGCAACAAAGAAAGTACTTAAGGAATGAGCCTAAACAGTCTGAATAATTGTTGTCAGATCTTACAACATTACTAAGTCATTTGTCTATTCTTCCTCAATCATTACACTATTTTGTTTCACAGCAATATGTTGGTTTAGGTTTGTTATAGTTTTACAATTGCTTCATGCTGATTATCAGGTTTAAAAATATCACATTTTTTATATCATTTCTTATGTTTATTGGGTGCATTCACATATTTATTGTCATTCATATGGAAAGCTCCTGGTAACTACCAAAAGATATGAGAGTCACTGTGTACCACAATAACTGTGATTTAAGGTGTTACAGTCTGGTGCAACTTGTCTAACTTTTCTTGATATAATACTTCAGAGTCTTATTTTTATTTACTATTTTCTCACCTGTTTTTAAGGAAATATTTGAAGTAGGTAAATATCAGTGTCTAGTCCTGCGATGAAAACTATACAAAAGTCAAAACGCATATAATGAGTGGAAAATTTAGTATGAAACACTTCAAGATTGAAAGAAAACAAAGGAGGTTGTGTTTTTAAAAACACATACCTTTGACTTTAGCTTTTGCTGTTCATATACATCCTGCATATGAGTTCAAACCTCTTAGAAATACTGCAGTTAATCAACAGACAGAGCTTTTCAAAGGCACTTGTAAAATCTGTGAAATTCTCGTAGTGAAACTCTGTTACTAATGGGTACACGTTAGCTGAGAAATATATTGCTGTACAATGTTAACAGGCTATATATGTACTTTTTGCATAGGCAAGGCTGCTTTTTGGGCCCATCTTTGCTCATAAAGAGGCAAAGATGGAGTTATGAGAGTCCTTTTCACAGGTGAATGGTAAGTGCTCTAATAGTTCAGTTTCACTCTGAGAGATGCCGGACACAGTTGTCAATATGAACTCCACACATAGTATGGATAGGGAGGAGAAAATGTTACTTGGGGCAGCTCTGCAGATGTTTAGCCATAGACTAGCATTGCTGGAATTACATAAAACATTTTCTGTCTTCATCATCTTGGCAGCTTCTGCTGTATGCCATTTCTCCATCCAGCTGAACTATGTGTTTCTCCATATGTGTCACCACACTGTTTGGGTCTGGTTTCCTACAGACCTGCTTCTGCTTGCTGGTGTTGCTTTTTCACCATACATAGTCCATGCCAGTGGCAACATGAGCATTTCAACTGTCCCCCAGATAAACCTGTGGCTGCGTTTATTATTACTGGTGCTGGAGACCAAGCTCTTTCTGTAGACAAGCTTAGGCCAGCTGTAAATATGTTTTTAAAAATACAGGCATGTGTCACCATACTGGAGCAGCAGAGGTTAAGTATCACACTAAATACCTGTCTATCTGCTTTGTCAGTATTGAAATTTATTTTTTAAGTTGTCTATTTATTTTTATGGTTCACAAAGATGCAGCCTTATCTGCTACTTTGTGCACATCATATTCTTGTTTCGCTTTCCTCTAAAGAAGAGAAGATGCAATAGCAGTGGTACCTACAAGTAGAATATTGAAAATAATGAGATTTAAGATAATCGGCCTCTCCCTGGAAGAAATGATAGCAATATTTTGCTACCAAAATATAAGTCAGGTCTCCAGAAAGAAGCTTCTTGATGTTACTGGTACAGTGTGGTGCTTTAGAAGCCTTTTAACTGTTGAGCAATTTTTTTTTTTCTTTTTAAGAAAGGTCTTTCTCATATACAGTTTTCTCATATTCAGTATTCACTGAAACCTTCATCCTGTACAATCCTTGTGTAACCTCAATTCCAAGTGAAAAATGAAGAGAGTGAACCAAGTGTTTATTTCATTATAACACCTCCTGCTGTATTGCCAGTTTGTGACAAAGCCCAAACTGGTAACCAAACCAGATCTTCAGATGATATTGTTAGTCTTAAAAGGAGAATCATGACAGTGGTTCTCTTACAGACATATTCCCTGTATCCAAAACCAGGCAATGATTTTGCATAAATTAGCTGCTGCATCTGTCCTTTCCAACAGAAGAAAAGAGACATTTTCTCTGTCATAAATTAACAGCAAGACAAGCTTAATATGTTTTGTAATACACTTTACAGAGAGAACACAATATTTTATGTAGACAAAACATACTCAAGGGCAAGGGCTGATTATATCCATACAATTAAGAGAAAGACATTCACACTGTGCAGTTGCCTGCCTGTCAGTGGCACTGTGTGACAAGGATGGCTCCATGCTCAGCAGCTGCTTTGAACACACTACTAAGGCTGCTCTGCTGAAATACAGATTTTCTGAAACCCCTGCTTGCCTGACTCCTTCACCTGTGTAATAAGATTAACACTTGAAGGACAGAAAAGCTTTGCCAGTCAAGTGGAGATTAGCATCTTTTACACTGGCAAACACTTAAATTAGACAAACCTTTTCTGAATGGTGCACAAGACATACACAACATTAGAAATAGACCAAATTCTTCAGTATCTGTGAGTTTCTGAATTTTGCTGGGGTTGTTCAGTAATGCTGTCGACAAGGACTGCTTGAACTTTAGCAACCAGTAAATAGTTAATATGTAAACTTAGTTGAACCCGAAAATTTAAGTCAAGAGGAGCTACACGAAAATGTCTCAGTTATCAGGCAAGGTAAGCAGAGCACTCTGCTCTCTTAAGCTATTTCTGCCATAAGCCTGCAGGAGAAATCTCACAAAGCCACAAAGCGGACTTTCCCAGTACTGGAAAATGAAAGAGACCTTGGAAGACTGCAGACAGAATAAAGGTACAACAGGTACAATCAAGAATAAAAATAACAAAACAGTCTCACTACAACACTAGGTGACATCAGCTGCATTGTTTTTATAAATAGCAGAATACACTTTATGCCAGTATCAAAAGTAACAAATGCCAAAAGAGAGCAGAAGTATGCTGCTTTTATGAGTGTGTCTTAAAGAAATTTGCTCTTACTATGTTAGAATGAGTTTACTGAAATCAACTGGAGTGCCAAGAGACTTTAAAAGTAAGGAAAATACAGTGAGTTGTGGTCACTGGGTTCTACAGTCTTCAGGGTCTTCTGGTCAGTCAGTAATTTTTCTGCTTACACTTGTGCTAAGTATCAGCAAACACTGTTAGCTTTCTCTGTTAAGTTATGCTAGTTCAGGTCAGTAGTGACCTGCAATGCACTTTCCCTGTCCAGAATTTCTCCTGAGCAAAGCTTGCCAATCACACAAAATTACTTAGTAGTTTTGGGATCTGGACATACATAGACAAGGGAATAAATGGAGACTATGATCAAACTAATATGTATCATAAATCAGAAGTGAATGTTAGTCTCCTGGGGGAAAAAATGCCTAGTGTATTAAAACACTGATACTTTTCATCTTCATTTTTCATAACATGAAGTATTTTCTAAACACCTTTAAACTGAAATGGAAAGATGCAGTACTAAAATTCACACCAGTCTTTCTACCCATTCTTTCTGAGCGAAAGTGAGGCTTCAGTGCTGTCCTAGATGCAGATATGTGATCATTTGATAATGTTAAAAAATCCTAACGATTGCAAAGCCATTCTTGTCTTTAAATAGTTCTCTTCTGTGCACAAGAAGACCAGTTTGTTTTTTTAAATAGTTTACACTTTTTTTTCCAGCTAATATGGTAGACACCAAAAGACTGTATGTACCTGTGCTCCTCAGTAGACCATGCACCCATGTGAGTGAGAGACCTGCTGAGGTTAATGGAATTGTCAATCTAATATTACCTTTCCAAGTTTTATGATATCCGCTTGTAATTAACTACAGATTGCATTTGTTATAAAGGATCTAACTTCTCAATAGCAATTAAATTTAATAGAGCCATGCAATCACACTTATATACATATTTAACTTTCAAATTGTATTGATCTTTTATTTTAATTGACTCACTCCTACAGGCTTTTTTTTTTTTTAATTAATACTTGGCTATGTGTCAAACACCTTCCATGCTTGTGAACTTTGGCCAATCTACATAGAAAGTCTTTGTTTCCATAATGGTTTGTTTGAATTTGGTTCTGTGGATTTTATCAGGATGCAGTTCATGTCATATTAGAGATATCACTTGAACAAAAGAAAAAATAAATAATCCTCTGTAGCATACTCAGTTCACAGTCTTTGTGAAGTGCTGGTGCTAAATATAGTTTTATGTTCTTCAGAATGGATTACTAACACAGTAGTAATGAAAAAGATGTTTTTTTCCAATTATCACACATAGGGAAAATTCACTAACTAGATATTTTTGATGTTGATAGCATTTTTGATTGACATTTATTCCTTCTTTGTTGCAGATGTGAACAACAGCCAAAACTTACACGTTATGAAATGTAAACTATCAATACTGGGATAAAAAAAAAAAAAGTACAACTATTTCATTCACCACTGAACTTACAAAAACAATGTGTCAGTGCCTACAGGACCACACTGAGCAGTCACAGTGAATCCATACAGCTAGTGTAGTGCCTGTTTCTGTGGCTTGTTCCTTGTCACTGTAGCCCTGGAGTCATGTTCAGCCTGAATCCTTCCCTCAGATGTCCTTTGTCTGAAAGGTGCAAGTGTACCAGGTCCTCAAATAGATATGATGAAGCATCTTATTTCCTCTTCTCTACTCGGAGTGTCATATGCATTCTTGGTATGATACCATCAAAACCATGGTCTCTATGGGCTAGGTGACTAAACGCCACCTACTGTGGATATATTGGCCATGACTTCAAGTATTTAAAAGCTGAGCATTTAATTTTGAGGTTGGTTTGTGGTTTTTTGGGTTTTTTTTGTTTTTTTTTTTTTGTTTGTTTGGGGTTTGGTTTTTTGTTGTTGTTGTGTTGTTTTTTTTTTTTTTTTGTATATGTCCAATGTTGAAGAACAGGGTGATTCAGAGGATGACTCAGAATGCCTGAAATGGAGCAGCTTTTTTTTTTTCAGCTGAACCCAGGACACTGTGTCATTTTAGATACAAAAAGTCCTGTCAGAGCATCAGTTAAGGAAAAGAGGAGTCTTTCTGTAGGAAAGCTCTGTAGAAGAAAGACTTCCGCCATTCTGGCCAAAACATGACAGTAACAGTCATCTAATTCTTCACTTACAACTGAGATACTAGGGATCACCCACAAGACACTCCTCCACTTAATTTCCCAGAAGTAGCTAACATTTTAAAAAGTTCTCTGAGCTATGACTGTGTAAATTGGGAACTGAGTCACAGAATTCTGAAAATTTTTTTTTGTGGACTTTTGCTAAACAACCTTTCTCAGTTTACATTGGAGGAAGAAATAAAATTCATTTCAGTGAGCATTATTGACTGGTAGACCTCATGAATATTAGGGGGAGGAGGTGAAGGGATTGTTTGTTGCTGCCATGGCTGATGAACTGGAGGCATTTTACTGTAGATATATATGCGAAACTTTAGGTTGAATTATTGTGAGGAATTGTAAGCATATCGTCCAGGGAAATGTAGTCCTAGCTAATAAAACTGTCCTAAGAGGGACATCAGTAAATAGCCACGATATCTGAATAATAAACTGCTCTTGACAGGTGCTATCGCAGTTCCAGGGGAGAAAACTTTGTGCCAAACTGAAACAAAATACCGTGAAATTTCCAAATTAAAAATTCTGGAAAATTATTTTAGCAGTGAAAAAGATAAATCATATTTTTAGCTTTTACAACAATTTTTGTGGAATGAAAACTATTACTTTTGATAGTTTGTTACTGTTAGTTATTGTTTCTTGACTGACTTCTATCATGTTGCTCCTAGAACACTTTACAAGGGAAGGGAGGCATTGTTATTGCCATTGCACTGACAGGGATATTGAAACCTGATTTGAAGTGCATTACCTAAAGTCAAACAAGGTTGTTGTAATGACCACTGGGGAAATTACAAAACCTTGAAAAAGTTTAGAGATGTTTTTGTTAGGGCATCTGTGTATTGAAACACTCTACATCTCTTAGTTAAAATAAAATTTTATTACATAACCTGAGTGATTTCAGGAGTTAGTAAGTGACTGATTTTCTGTTCCCTTGATAAGCATGGCTTATTTTTTTCTGTTCCCTTAATAATTCATGCAAACAGACTGACTGAAATTTTACTGTGCTACTGAAATGGGAGAACATTGAAATATTGTTTGAGATTTTTTACAAGTCAAAATGACAGCATATGGAGAAATAAATATTATACAGGTATATAGTGTTCAAAATACAATAATATTGTATTCATTCTTTTGAAGCAAACAATATTAAAGAAACTGGTAGGAAAAAAGGCCACTAGATTCATATATGTGGAATGAAAGTAGGCATTAATATCCCAACTCTGCCCAGGTCAGCAACTTTATGAAGACATATATGAGCAGAGAACACCTGACATCAAAGACATTTATAATTACTAAATGGTTCACATTTAATCAGAAATACATGGGAGGGGAGAAGGAACTGAGAAAAATTAAGGCATATTAAAAGTTTTAGCAAATGCAAGGAAAGTTTTGCCAGTTTGTGCTGTTTTTAAATGTGATTTTCCTGGAACAGATATGTGTATAGCTTGAATTCTTATGATATTCAGGTATCATAACTTGCTGAAACAAACCTTATGTTCCAAAATACTATTGACATCACCGTCAGCAAAATGCAGCTGAAAAAAAAATAAAAATGCAAGGCCCTAATTTAGTACATAAAACGAAAACATCTTGGAAGCTTTAATTTTAGGATGGAAAACCAACATATGGTGTTATGCACATGATATATATATATTTATATATTGCATCACAATGGTCAGAAGAATGAATTCTGTAATTATTTATGCAGTACAAATTACAGGAAAAATGTCTTCCTCTGGTAGGATCTGAGAACCTAGTAAGCCTGCATCAGAGAAGTATTTGTCTCAGTTAAACACCTACGACACAGAAATACAGATCTGAGCTAATCACCTTAGACACATTTAAGGTTTTCCTGGCTCACATTAGATGTCTACTTTAGGATGAGATGAAGTCTGAATATAAACCCAAAAAAGTATTTGAAGATGGAAGTAAAAGCACACACTGTGATTACAGAATTGTATCCCTGAGAGAGAGAAAATTTCCCCCATGCTTAAAGATATTGAGAAAGCTTTAGGAAATTAGCATTCAAAAATCCAGATGCTAGTATGAAAGCTTTCAGATATCTTGATGTCTAAAAATAACTAATAATCAATCCTTTCCCTTTATATTCATATAAAGATGAAAACTTGGCACAACAATTATTTCCTAGTTTTCAGTAGTTGAGATTCTGCAAAGCTTTCCGTGAGGAGTTTTCACAGATGATTTAATAGCACATTGAAAATATAATGTACTTCTGTGAAATGTGGAGGGTGGCATGAAATATTTAAGTATCAATGGTTTAAGATGGAAGATGCCTAATGACTTTTCTTGAGGAATAGTTTTGGATCCATTTTAAATCTTAAGGGATCCTCCTAACACCTTAATCGATTGAAAAATGCTGCAGCATACGGTTAGATACAGTTACATCTGTAGCAAAATTGCTTTAACTAGGTCTTAAATTTGTATTTTTACTGCAGAATATGAATTCCAATATATCTGTAATGGCAAAATCTCCTGAAAAGCTATTAACCAGGAGAATTACTTGGCCGAGCAGTTTTGCAAAAATTAAAATTCATTTCCTACACACTATAGTGTGCTGGTTCACTATAGCCATAGCAAATAGCTTTTTTTGTTGATGTTTCCGCTTTTTAAATTGGGAGAAGCAGGCATCCTATTTCTTTCAGTTCAAGAGACCTAATACCAGCTAAGCAAAAGTGCTGAGGATTTTTGAGAGACATTTCGGTAATTATATCCTATTGGAAATTTTTCAGAAGTATATACCTGGTAAAACCAAATCAAGCCAAACCAACAAAACTCACTTTTCACAGCCTTTCTTCCTATACCAGTGTAAAAAAAAAAAAAAAAAAAAAAAAAAAAACAATAATTATTGCCTAGAGACCTCACAGGTGTACAAGTCAGTCATTATCTTAGTAGTGTTCTTATGCATAAAATTATAGTGCTGCTGGGGCTTTTTAGAATCATTGAAGATTGTCTCAATATTTTGTGAAAAGTTTATTCTGGATACTAGAAGTAATCACCTTCTGCTACTGAGCTGTATATCACAAATTGACAGATTATCTGTGGCATTCCAAGCAAGTCTTCTGGGTCTGACAAATGCAGGGATTATTTCCAGTCTACAAGAACTGGATATCAAAATAAACATCAGCTGTTCAATAGCTTCATATTTTTCTAATAAACACGATGTTAGCATGTGTAAAAGGTGATGGTTAAAATAGCTACTGTTTCAGAAAAGATCTAGAAGAAGTTCCCAAGGAATATCTGTATATGTGATCAATATGACAAGAAGAGACACAGGGGAATTGATGAGTGTTTGTAACTTCAAAACTTTTGCATTTACAAAACAAAACTGTTTATTTTCATGAAGGTTTTGAAAATAGCCATAACATTCATGAAGTGATTTCATGCTCATTTTGATATTTCTTGCCAGGTGATGAGGTATCTCTGTGTCCCACTGAAGAGATTTTGGAAATAACTTAATGGTAAGGTTTCAGTTTGCCTTGAAAATTATGTGCATTAATACTTCCAAAGCCTTATTCTAATTTTTTTTTCCGATTGCTAAAAATTCAGGGAGAAATTACCTCCATTAAAAATCAGCTCAGAATATTCCTGTGTTAAAGTTTAAAATGCTTTGACTCCTAAGATAAATGGCAAATTCATTTTTCATTGTGTATCCAGGAGCTTTTATGTAGGGTATTACAAAATGGCACAAAATAATGAAGTTTAGAGAAGCCATTAAGGAAATAAAAGTGTTTTTCAACTAAGTAAAAATGCCTACAATTCAAACAATAGTACTGCATTTGGCAGATAATTAGTCAATGATTGTCTTTTGAACTCTGGAAATAAATTTTGCAGGAGCAGATATGCTGTGCTCTAAGAAGTGACAGCTCTCACTGTTGGTTTGTTTTTGGTTTTTTTGTTTTGTTTTGTTTTGTTTGTTTTTTTAAGCCTTTTGGTTAAAGTTGGTTGTTTTTGTTTTTTTTTTTTCAAAAGCAGTTTTGTAACCAAGTACTTGTAATTATGTACCCATGCATTCTGGTTTCAGCTGAGATAGGATTAATATTCTTCCTAGTAGCTGGTGCAGTGCTGTGTTTTGGATTTAGTATGAGAATAATGCTGATAACACCCCAGTGTTTTAGTTTTTGCTAAGCAGCACTTATCCTGATCAAGGACTTTTCAGTCTCTCATGCTCTGCCAGTGAGGAGGGGTACAAGAAGCCAGGAGGGGTCAGAGGCAGGACACCTGACCCAAACTAGCCAAAGGGGTATTCCATGCCATAGAACATTATGCCCAGTAAGTAAAATGGGGTGAGTTTGCTCGGAGGCACAGATCACTGCTCAGGGATGGGCTGGGCACTGGTCTGTGGGTGGTGAGCAATTTAGTGTAGATCTCTTGTGTTTCTTGGGGTTTATTCCTCTCTTTCTTTACCTTTTCCTTTTCTAATTTTTCCTTTTCTTTTTTTTCCCCTTTTTTTCCTTTTCCTTTTCCTTTTCCTTTTCCTTTTCCTTTTCCTTTTCCTTTTCCTTTTCCTTTTCTTTTCCTTATGATAATAATACTGATAATATAACCCCCCTATTATGAGCATTATTACGATTATTATATTTTAATATAGCATAATTTATTATTACTATTATGATTATTGTTATTATTATTACTACTACTACATTTTGCTTCAGTTTAATTATTAAACTGGTCTTATCTCAATCTGTGGGTTTTGCCTTCTTCCAATTCTCCTCCCCACCCCACCAGGGTGGAGGATGGGGGAGTGAGTAAGCATCTGTGTGGCACTTAGTGGCCGGATGGGGTAAAACCACAACATGAATAGGCCTTGAGGAAACCATACAGGTCCATTCAGCTATATGCTATACAGATTTTAATTTTTCAGGTTCTTATTATTTTGGTTCCACTAAATGCTTTTAGCTAAGGTTGACCAGAACTTTTCCCTTTGAGACCCTGTTTTAAATTCCTTATAATTGCCATATTTAAACTGTTCAGGCTGATATGCCCCATGCCTGATGTCTACTCCAGGATGAATAATTTTGGAAAATTGCATAAAAAATAACTCAGTAGTTTTGCAGCTTTAAAGAAAGATAAGTTTTTCTTTTGACCCCATTAGTGTGCTGTTTTCAAGCAGTTAATTTGAACGTTTTTGTTATTTCTGAATGAATATCTGTCCACTTTACAATGGTGTCTTTGTAGAAATGGGTACAAACGAAGCTCTAATAGTCTTAGAAGCAAACAAAACCCAACAAATTTTAGCAACAAAAAAACTTAGCAACAAAACAAATACGTGTCCAACCATTGATTTTACTTGGGGTCAAATTCTACAATTCAGAGTAGTTTGCAATTTTATACTAACTTCCAGTATAAATTTAGCATTGCTTAGATGTTTTCTATTTGTTTATGCTTTGCCTTCTTCTCCTCTCCTTTTGCCTTCCCCCAGGCCTTGCACATGAAAAGACCACTAAAACCACATGAGGTTTAGTGCAGCAAGTAGCAATCTGCAGACCTACATGAGTAAGCATATAGATGTCTTTTGCCTGATGCCTCTTAGTTAAGTATGATGGAGGTAATGGAGACACCACAGAATTATGATGACAAAAAGGCCTACCTGAATGAGGTCTCTTCGATAACCAAGGTTAGTCTAGAAGAAAGAATAGCTAATTAAAAGGACAGAAAACTTAAGAAAGCTTTTTGACTGTGCAAATTCATTTTATTAACAAGTTAATGATTTCCAGACTTACTAAGAGTGAAATAGAGAACCATTATTAAAACCTTTCTAGAGACGCACGCTTCTTTTTAGGCGGCAACATCTTAAACAACTAATATGCTGTCCTGATAACTCCTGTCTGACTCCTTAATTTTCTTTTTCACAGAAGTCCTTTTTCAAAACCCTATTCCAAGCTTCTGGGAACACCTTTAGGGAAAGGTGAAAAATGAACTTTTTAAAGAAACACTTTTTAGGTATCTGCAGTTGAAAGTTGTGTTATTTGCTTACAGTAGCTCACAATATGTTGGACACTAACTCTACCAATAGAAAGAAGATTGTGATACCCATTCAAAATTTGCCTCAGTGTAAAAGTTATTAGTGGCTCTACAGATTCTAACAGCCTAGTGTTCACGAACTAAACCTCCAGTTCACTGCAGTTCAGATTAAAGATGTATGTGTGTAATGCAAACAGTTTAAGACTCAGTCCACCCTCAGCTGCTTGGTTCCCTCTCAGCACACAGGAAGAGTGTGCAGTGACAGGCTTTCTGCCTGTGGAAGCCACTCTTTATTTCTGCACGGGTGTGGGCACATGTTCATGCATGGAGAAGACAGTACTCATGTTACTGCCTTCTTCTCCAGATTTGGAGTTCAAGTAGGGCTTGCAAAAAGGAACTGTGTAATGTTTCCCAGTTTAGTAAAATAAACATAGCTTTAAAGCTTAGGAAGAGTCTTTGAGTGGTTAAGCATACAGTTAAGTATTTATAGGATCAAAAGACGGGTAGAGTACAAAAAATTAAATGGAAAGTAAAAAATGCCTGTTAGCTTGCCACATTAGGCTCTATAATATACTAGTAGCGTTTTTTTGTCATATTAGAGGCGTATAATTTGTTTTCCTGTACCAACACTTCAGCTATAGTCTTCCAGAAGGGTCCATATTTATAGCTGATTTTAAATTGTAAAGTGACAAAGACTTCCATTTAACACATTAGATGTTCTTGATAAGTATTTTTTTTTTAAAGAATCAGCCAGTGTGTTGAAATTAATGGTAATCTACAATGTCTCATAATATTCAATCACCATTTAGCAGATAAATAATGAAGATGAAAGTTTATTCTTTTTCACTATACATCACCCCTGGCTCAAGTTTGCTGCTTCAGGAGCTCTCTGACAAAGATATGTCTTGCAGCATGCCCTCAAGGGCATTTGATTTGGGCTATTTCAGATTAGAAGACTTCACTAAGAATGCACTGCTAAGAATTCTTTCTCTTTTACATCTAGCAGGATCCAGCTTGAGTGACATCTGACGTGTTGTGGTTGAAGAGGACCTGTAGGAGGTACATGCCTGAGAAGACTGTAATGGCTTTACAGATCAGTTCAGAAAGGTCATGGCCTGCATTTTAGCCATCAAGGTCTCATCTGGATGTTCATCAGCTGAGACAAGTGATTAAATTAGTTTTTATTGCTGTTTGACTTTATGCCCCGATAAGGTGTATACCTCTCCAGTCTCTCTAAAGTTTTTGCATCACTCTGCTTCTCCACTGGCTCCTAGTCAATTTTCTTGTCTAGAAAAAACACTTAGCACCCACAGTAATTAAGAATAGTGTTATTGCCTTATTAAAAGGAAGCTGCAGAAGTGTCCTTTGCAATTGCACAGTGTGCCAGAAGACACAATACCTAAAGGTCAAACACTAATTGCTGTTATAAGTGGGATTAGACTGATCAAATATAGATACCTAACCAGTAGATATCTACAGCTGAAGCACTCACCCACCAGAGAGAATAAACAGGTATTTTAGGCCATGGTTTATCTGACCTACTTCAGAACATTAGTCATGGTCTAAAGGGTCTTTAATTCTTTCCATCGACAGTAAGTGAACACTATAGTATGTAGCTTGTATGCAGACGTGCATATCTAAAGGTGGGTGAGGTAAATTCTGTGATGCTGAATGTATGGGTCAAAGCAGCCTGTAAAGTCAGATGGCATTTCTGTGCCTCTGTGTGTGATTGGTCTGCATGCCTTCATCTGGAGAAGGTAGAAAGCAATGCCTTTCTAGCTTCTTAGAAGCAACTAAGACACTGGGTACTTGTGTCTTTCAAACTTGAAAATTACTTGTATAAAATATCTTTTTAAGTAAAGTGAACTTTCAAAGCAGAGTGGCTTGGTGTTTCTACAACTACATAGTAATTGTAAAATACCTGTCTAGGTTATCTTTTTAGAACTTCAGATCTTCAGAGTTGGTTCACTAGCACTTCTGCATAGAGGTTATCTGCATAGTCAGTAAATTTAAAACACAAGTCAAAATATTCAAATTGGAATGTCTGAGAGTATTGGAACAAAATTTAACAAAATTACACTATGAATGCTTATGAAAAGCTACAAGGTCTGATTTTTAGCAACGCTGCTGAATGAATGTTGTTTAGAGCAATTCTTTATTATTTTAGTCACCCAGTTTGAAAATGGGTCCTGGTTTGCTGTCTTGGTTTATGTAAGTGCATCTCATTGGGAATATTTATGTGTCAATTATGCAGTTGTGCAGTTGTTGGTTGTCTGAAATTTAAACTGTCTGAAACTTAAACTGTGTAGGAAATGTCCTGAGCAAGAAAATCTTCGGCAGAAGTCAACAAATGCATGGTATTTCTGCATATGTGGATACCTGCTATGACTTAAATGTGCAGTTTCTGGTTTGTGTTATACTGGGAAAATGTAACAATGTATAAATCAGTTAAATTAAAATCTCATATATGTCTGGGATTGAGAAAACCTAGGAATTTTCATAAGGTTTGTACCAGCTGTCTGAAGGAATGTCAATCCTATTTAAATAGTCTTTACAGGAAGAAAATAGACTTCATTGTCCATTTTTAGAACTGGATATTATAGTCAGTCATTTCAGGAATAAACTTATTAAAATAATTTACAACATGAAAGAGTTGAGTAAATGTGATTAGTATTTTATATTGCTTTGATATCTGGGAGAATATCTGTAAATAGTGCTACCTTGTAACATAATAACCTTCTTAATATGTGACATTAACTTACCAGACTGAGTTATTTTTCTAATTCAGAAACTATTTTAGATACTAGTGTGAAATGTGGCAAAGGTTTATTTACATATGCACCTGTAAATGGATCTAAACTATATTCAATGTTTATGATTTTTCAGCTACAAATATGGAGTGGAGCTCCTCTGAGATCATTAAGGTTTCAGCTGGGCACAGCTGTGAGAACTGTAGTTGTTTATACAATTGCACTCTTCCCTTTTTACTAGCATTAAGTGAAGGAGCAATATACTTGCTTATCTTTGTTCTTTTCTTTCTTTTTTTTTCATCTGAAGACATATCTAATTTAATTTCATAACGTTTCTTAGTTGAAAAAACCCTACATAATATATATTGGGATATGCTTCTTGGAGCTCTATCCTATTCCCCATAACCATCTTCAAAGTTCAGAATCAGACTGACCTCACCAAAGTGCTTTGTAGTTTGTGGGTCTTCTCAGTCACTAAACACAGGCTGTTACACCATAGTAATGTATATCAGTGGAATAATTATGCAAAGTAGATGAAATCAGGCACAAGAAGCAATACTGAATCAAAGAATTTTCCCTATGTAATGATTAAAAGCAAGGAAAATGGCTATGAAACTGCCCCTATTGAGTGAATCAACATTGTTTTCTTCTTGATTGCCTAAATAATTTTGTATACAACAAAGAAAGAGATTAATAAACTGTGGGCTTGGGAATGAGGAATGAAGAAAAATTTATGCTCAAGAATAGATCAATTTTGTGAAATAAACCAAAATTTGGTGTTTGAAAGAAGGGAAAATAGAGAAATCATGTAAAACCATCTTATTTATATTGTACGTTAGTATTTTCTAAGGAGGCTGCTGTTGGCTAAGTAAAAAACTACACAGAATAATTTAAAATAATATTTTCTTAAAATCAGCCCATTACTCTAGGGCTCAATGTACTAATACTAAGGCAATCCAAATTTTGTAGGTTTGTTTTATGTCAGACCTTAGTACCAATTAATTTTTAATTTATAAAGTTCTAACAATCCTATCATTTACAATATAAACTAATTATGAAGCTTGTTAGTCAAATCAATTTAGTTTGTAATATTATACTTTTAAAAACACTAGAGAAAGTTCCACAAATCTAAGAATTTACCTTAAATGCCAATGGATTTGGGAAAGGATGTATTACAAAAGGCACATTATTAAATTTTGTGAAAATTACCCTTACCTTCATATAACTAGGGGGAATATAAGTTGTTTTACAGAATTGATCTTAATTCTTTGGTTTGGTCAAAGAAAAGCTCCTTATTGGTAGAAAGAGGGGTTTCAAGTAATGTTTTGAAGTTCTCTGGTTGATTTGCTGGTCTGTATATAAATGAGAAAAATCTAGAGACAGATGTAAGAGTGAAAACATCTTTTTTCTCCCTTACTGCTTTTGACTGGTAGAAGTTACACTACCAATGTTGGTCTTGTTTAGTCTTTCATTTCATTTTTTTACCTGTAGTGGATGCTGAAATGAATTTTAACTCAGCTGTGAGTTACAGAAATAACATAAAATGTTCTTTTGCCTCAGAAAGCGAGGCCTTGATAATTGCTCTGGCTCACTACATAACATTTACATTTAAAAAATAAATAAAATCCTTGACATCATGACATGCACCACTTGATATTATTACAGACAAAGCCTTTCACATAGATTCATTTCCAGGACAGCAGTACCAGAAGCAGCAACCCTTACAAGTTTCTCTTTGAACACCAATACATTTATTTACTCGAAGAGTTTAAGTGGGCTAAAGACCCCAGTAGCCTTGCACACTGTAGCATAGACAGTCCAGGTCATACGTCACCATGCAGCACCATTAATAAGTCTTACATGCCTGACTTATGTGTCCACTTGCAGAGAAAGAGAGCTAAAAAATAATTGAATTGAGTCTTGGAATAATTTCCTAGAGACAGCTCAATAAAAGAGTAGATCTAGCTTGCAGATATGTGATGTGGACACTTCTCCTGCAACAAGTTATCTAAAGCCATCAGAACGCTGTGTAAGTCACCATATGTCTTCTGTAAAGTAATGGATCATAATGGTTATGAAAATGGTGTGATGAGGTCAGAATAGCATTTATCTCTGTAAACCTGGGGTAAAAGCTCACCATGCAAGCAATAATTTTTAAGTATTGCACTTTGAAGTATCTTCAAAACAAGTGAATGAAGAAATAAGTGTGGGTTTCCATCCTGCCCTGATGGGATACCATTTACAGTAGGATATATATACGAGTATTATTTCCAGAGAAAGAAAAGGGAGTTTACTTCTTTGGACAATGTGCAGTAAATGCAGCAAAGAACAGGTGTCTGTAACTCTTTATCAGCAGAAAACTAGGTTTGGGGTTGGCTTTTTTTTTTTTGGGTTTTTTTTTTTGTTTTTTGTTTTTTGTTTTTTGTTTTTTTTTTTAATTCTATAATAAACTGCTTCTGACTGCGTATGATTACTCTAACATCTCTGTCTCTAATGACATGGTCTAAAGCTGTGCTTGATGGTATTGAAAGCTCTTGAGCAATAGGGGGAGAGATTTATTGTGGTTCATGTAGCAGGATGAGAAAAATCAATTTTCTGTCAAGAAGACGGTACTAGTAGTGTAGAAGAAAGACCTCTAAATACATACAATGGCTTTGTGACAGCAGAAAGTTGAAGAGGGATCAAAACACAGGAACATGCATACTGTATGCCATGCTACATAGGTGCCACATCAGAAGGACTTTTCTGTTTCAGTGTCTGACAAAATAAAGGAAGTAGCACAACAAAGACGTGTACTACCATATGATGGAGAACAGGCCCATGTCTAGTATCTTGAGGAAAATGTAATAGAAACACCTCTTTAACTTAATCAAAAAGTACCTCCACAATAATGACATTTGCAAATGTTAATTACTTCTGTCGTAATTATTGTTAACTGTTGAGCAACTCATCCTGTTTGAATTTCAGCTTCTGAACTTCTCCCTGACTTGAGTACTGGAGGGAATATTACTGGTACCACAGCAGGTGGCACTCTTTC
>NW_009930659.1:43285-66094 GCF_000696875.1 Nestor notabilis
TGATCTGAATTCATCTCTTCAGACACAGAAGGCACAAAATAATATAAGGTATTATATTTCATGAGATCTGTGAAAAAGTGGTTGTAAAAACATTTATTGGCTGAATGCCAACTAGAGGGTCTCTGAGTTTTCTTACTGTTCCAGTACCTGCCCAGGATGCTGCTGAAGTAATTTTCAGATGCATAGCTAAGTAATTGAAGACTGAGAGCAAGGCCAGCTAGGAAACTGGTTATAGACACAGATTACCTCCTTTCTCTTTTCTGAGAAAGTATCATGAGCTTTTGTTGCTATTTCTTGGAACAGAGGTGAGTGAGGACAAAGCAGAAAGTAGCAGAGCTCCTGCCTTTTAGGGAGCTAAAAAAGTAACCTGTCAGGTCTCTTTGATGCAAGCAAGACTAGGAAGTATCTAAAAAGTGTCTTAGTAGAAAAAGAGCCTTTGCATCAGGGATTAGGAGAGCTGTCATACCATAATTTGATGTCTAAAGCTAGAATTTATGGCAGAGTAAATATTTGTGCTGCATGTTTAAAAAATGTAATGCCTTTCTCTCCTACACCATAAAATACTGAAGCCTGGATCCTGCAATGCATTGTATGGAGTTCCTTATGTAACTCACAAACACTTTTTATCTTGTCACAGCTAATTCAGCTGACCCCAGAGAGTGGAGTAATGCCTATCATACCATGGTAAGGTAAGTAGGACCCATGTTAAGGATAAATGTCCTTTCAGGACTAGGAGCTTCTGTTCTGTTTGATATGTACTAGGATTTTGTTGTTTAATTACATGAAAACTAGATAAAACCTTTAATTTTTTGTTTGTCCTAAAGCTGTGTCTATGGCCATAGGAGATTAAATATATGGTGGTAATTTAAGAAGAGATGGTATACAAATGTGAGGCATCACAATGAAGTATCATAACCAGACAAACCGTATTTTCAGAATTTAAGTTTCTGGTTTTGTATTTCCCATACTTACCTTTATAGGATAATAGCAGTACAGAATGAATTACTTTATTTTTTTGAAATTAAGCATATAAAAATTAAAGCAACATATTAAACAACCAGGCCAAGAACTGTTACAAGGCTTTACCTTTTGTATCAAGGCCTTCTGCATTCTCTCTGCCTTCTCCATGAATTAACACGTATAGCTGTATTTTTTTCCTCCTACTTGATAAACATATTGCCCTAGAAAAAAAGAGAGAAAATAAATTAAAGTGGCAGTTATGAGCCTATTCTGTAGTAATGGTGCTGAGTTTTTATGAAGTGAGACTAGGCCTCGAGCTGGTGTGCTCTGAACTTCCTTTTTTCATAGACATCTTTTTCTGTTGTCAAAAAGAACGTTGCAGTTCTGTTTGCTTTGAAAAAGACTAGTTTATTAAAATCAAATGTCTATTGTATCCTAGAGTTTCTACTGTCTGTCAAAATGTGCACTCTTTTGGCACAAGTATTTTGCAACAGATAAAGGCAATCTGAAAGCATTTAAAAAGCAAAATTAGAAAAATAATGTTGCTAATAAATGGGTCGACTTTGAGCAGCCACTGAATTAATTTTCTTAAGAATTCATTCGCATTTAATGTTGTTTATTACAGAGACTTGACTTGAATTTTGTTTGTGAGTCTAGTTGCATGCAAAGCTGGCAATCTTGCAAAGAAGGAAAGCTTAAATATCAGAGGAATTTGGCATCTGTGTATAATGTACTGTTACATGTACTATAAAATAAAAATAATGTAGTTTGGCCAAAGCTGTACAAACTGTGCTTCTTGTTCCATGCAAAATGCAATGATTAAGAGTTACTAACTCTCATGATGTGTAGCTAAAGATTGTATGTCAGTGAACTTTTGGATCCCCAAATCCAAATCAGTCAGCCTTAGCAGCCATGAGGACAAGACTTTGCTTTGGGGAGCTTTCCTCTGGATGGATACAGGGCTGAGGTGGCACAAGCGCTCACTTCAAGGTCTGAATTCCGGAGGAGCTGCTTGCTCTTTTTTTCTTGAGTGAGAAATCTGGTGGTTTTCATGTGACCAATTACACTGTGGTGACTGAAGTGAACTGACTCTTTTGCCTGTCTTTTGGGTGGGAATTAGTCATGTGGCCTCAGTTTGGAAACATACTTGATTCACATAATGTCGTACTATGTCCTTCCCTTGTCACAGTGAATGTAGTAGTCATGGCAGGCAGCACTGATTTCTTTTCAGTGGCTTCTTGGGGCAGCTGGAGCAGATAGAGCACAGTGATAATGGTCAAAATCTGCTCAAGATTCTTTCATTTTGCTTGGCACATCTAAGCACTCTCTAAGACTGGGGTAACAGAAATGAGAATGACTCAATGACTGAGTGACGAGGCCTGTTAAATAACACAGTGTGTGCCACCTCCTCCAATTTATATCAATGTCTTCAGTGCAAAATGTAGTACTCAGCTGAGTGATTTTGCAAAGGTGAGAACAAAACTCCTGATTAGATACACTGACTAGTGTGCTTCTGGGCAACAGTGGAGACTTTTACTCCACTCCCTTGCTGTTTTTTATGACTTCTTTGTCCTGTATAATCAATGGAAAGGGGTGGATGGCCCTTAGAAGTGGTTTATGTCAACTTTCACCTTATGTCCTTCCAGTCGTGGCGGGGGGAGTTGGATGTCTTAGGCTGGACAGCTAAACTTTGGTTGGCAAAGTTAGCAGAGATGGTTCACACACTAAATGACAGAAATCTAGAGAAAATACCAGTTTTATCTTAAAAGTAAATGGGTATGATTTAATATTTCTGAACTGATCTGCCTAAGGTAAAAATGAAATGAAAAAGAGGCAAAAAAATGGAGAATATTGCATTGTGATATGGAGAATAGTTAAGAGAACTAGACAATAAGGTAAATAACTAAAATGTGGAATGAAATGAATCAAGTAATATGGAATCTTACATGAGAAAAAACTTAAAATGCAGTAATATTGGAAGAGAAAATGTTTGAGCATTTTATGTGGATGATTGTATTTAAAAAATAGCAGAGGCTGTAATGAACAGTAATTTCAATCAGAGCATCAAAAACAGTACTTGAGTTGCTGAATAGCAGTACTAAATATGGTAAACAGCAGAAAAGCCATCTCCTCTACTGTAAAATTAAAAAGGTTCATTGAAGCTAAAGATGCTATGATGACTTACATCAGCTGAAGAGCTGCCCCATGAAGTTTATCAGTTCCATATTGAACCATAAATTGGAAGGCGTGTATAATAATGACTTCAGCTGCTTCCTGTCAGACAGTGTTTAAACCTGCATGCTGTATCTAAGGGCTGCCTTACTTGAAGGAGCCCAAAGAGGAACCACAGGGTGGAGAAGGAAGGCAAATCAGAGAAAGCAGTTTGTCTACATCAGAGATGGAAGGAAAAGAAGGAAAGACAAACTCCTTCTTACTCTGCATATCAGAGGCTTAACAGAATGTTGTAGTATGGGCTTTGAATTCTACATTAACATATCTCAGATAATATTCAGACGAATATTAAGAGCAAAGGATACAGGCATTAGCATCAGGTTTGCCTAAACCACTTAATAATCATGTTACAGCACTCCGAGCAATCTGTGAGCTTGAAAGCCAGGAGTGACAATAATCAGGTATTTTTGTCACAAAGGCAGATGCCAGTCTGACAAGTTATTATGGAATGAATTGGATTAAGTTTTTGCAGCTTTACCAGTGGAAAAGGGTAGTGGTGGACATATTGTTGGTTTGTGGCTACAGCAAATGACAAAATCAGTTACTTTTTCATTATGTTATGAGGCTTCTCCTCCTTCAGGTAAAAAGGACTGTGTTCATGAGTATGTCTTTACTAATAATGAGGAGACATTCACTTTCATTTCTTCAGTTCTTATCACCCACATGTCCTCTTTTCTTTCAGTCCTACCATTTACATTTACTTACACTTTGAGGACTTATATACATATCTGTATACACATACACATATATATATAAGAAATATATATATATTTTCTATTTATCTTGCAGGGATCCAGTTTTTATGAAAACCAATTGTTAAATGGACCTGTTGAAGTTCTTAAAGAGATAACATTAAGGAAATAAAAAAACAAACCAAAACATAAGCCCCTGATCTGATTAAGATAATGGATTTATTTTATGAGAACTATTGCAGAAGAATAGAAAAGGTTGGTGACATATACCCCTTATAAAATTTGTTTCTTACTAATTATGGAAGGTGTTGCAGCAGTTTGACTTAGATTTTTCTTTTTCTCTGAGCACAACTTAATTATATAATATATGTAGACAATAAATATATGTAGACAAATATATAAATATATGTAGACAAAAAAAAAAAAAACCCAACCCCACCACTGAAGTGAAAAGGACACCTGTTCAGATCATGTACCAATTAACAAAACAGAAAGCTTTTAAAAATTACTTGAGGTAGAGACTTAAACAAAGTACAAAATGGCCTTATATAATGAAGATGTCTTTATGGCTATTGTCCTTAAATCTGCCTGTGTTTTCAGGGTGCAAGGAGTCATTTCATAATACGAGCAGGTTTATTCAGAACATTCTTCGTAAAGACAATACTACAGATCCTGAGATTCTGTGGAGTGAACCAAGGAGAAATAATACTGAAAATATGTGGCATCATGCAGGCACAGTCATCCCATCCAACTCCTGACTGCAGGATCTGAACTGGAATGTGACTGGTGCCTCTTCTGAATGGTGTCACCTTAATCTTATCATCTTGTGAAGGACATGGAAGAAAAATGTAATGTTTTATCAATCCCTGCCCATCCAAATAATAAAAAGACTTTTAAGAGCTGGTAGAAAATCCTGGAGGCAAGCAGTTGAGAGAAGTGTGATCATGTCATTCAAAATGTCCTTTTTTTCATTTAGTATCTTTATTTTTTTTTTCCCCACCAAGTATTGGACATCTCAGTTCAAGGTGCTGCTTTCTTCTCTGTGTGCACATATATACATTAATTTTTGTATGTCTTTAGAGCAGAGGTCTTTACAGCACAGTAATGTATGGATATGCTGCACAGTGCAGGTGTGCCAGCAAAGGGAACATGCCACATAAATGTGTCTCTGAGTTTTTAAAGCTGAACTACCTAACTAATTCTAGGGATAGTAAAGGATGTTCTGGTTAACAAATGAGAGTCTGGCTTTATTTCAGTACTTATTCATATTGATCTAATGGAAAACAGAAGGCCTATTTATAGAAGTTGAGGAATAAAGGACATTTTCGCCCATATGATGTTCCCACTAATGGGTAAAATGAACCACTTCTATTATCTTAGAGAGCTGTCTGCTGCATTAGATACTAGGTATGCTTGATTAACTCTCACTGTATTAGCACCTTATAATGTAATATGGCCTCAAATGAAACATAGGTAGATGGCATTTTAACTTCGAGTGCTCCTGCTGGAAGTAACATTATCTTTTTCGCTCTTTTGCTACAGAGGAAATCTGAATAGGCTAATTGCATTTTTCTTATATCTGTAAGCTCCTTATTTTCTTTAGTCATATCAGTTCATAAAGTTGCATTTAAACACATATTTTTAAGGCAAAGTACATGTCATCATTATCCCTACAGATAATATGGCTAATGATGAAGTATTCTGAGTGTATTAAGTGCTATATTGCCCATGAAGTAATGCAAAATGCTCTGTGTAAGAAACTGAGATCTCATTTCCAAGTTAAGATATGCTGAAAAATTGGACCATTACTTTTAAAAAAAGCTGTATGCATTCATTTTTTCATTTATTCATTTTGCATAGTACAATAGATATAAAAAGTATTGTAGAATGTTTTAGTTGCTATAGTAAAAGTAGTGCTTTTTTTTTTCTTTTATTAAAGAATTACTAAAGCAGAATTTAAAATAAAAATATTTTCTGCATTTCAAAACCAGTGGTCTTTTAGAAAATGTAATTATTGGGCTTTCTTGCATCTGTTCCTTATTCTACCTCTCTCTCAGTTGTAGCCTGAAAGGCTTATCGTTGCATAGTGTAAATAGTTCTACTAATTAATTGAACTAATAATATGTTATAAAGATAAACATCAATGGGAGTTTTTTGGTAAGATTTAGAGTGTAGTAGACTTAGAAGAAACAAAACCCTGTCATTTGGAGCCACATGTCTTTTTAAATCTTTTTTTTTCCTGTTATCTTTGCTAATTTGATTTCTGTCAAATATCTTTCATTTTACTTAGATAGTTAACATGTCTATGAACTATCTCTGTATATTTCTTCTATGCATTTTTAAACAAATTTTAATTCTAGCCACTATATATTCATACCCCCTTTTTCTTTTTCTTAGTTTGGGTTTTGTGGTTTTGTTTTTGGGTTTTTGTGTGTGTGTGTGGGGGGTTGTTTGTTTTGTTTTTGGGGTTTTTTTGGTTCTTGTTTGCTTGTTTGTTTGTATTTGGGTTTTGGGTTTTGTTTGTGGGGTTTGGTGTTTTGTTTTTTTTTTAATGTATTGGAGTCTAAAAAGGTAATAAATTGGTCTTTCAATCATATAAAGAATGGAACCTTAACTGATGCTGATATTCAAAGGATGGAAATATTATCCTACAGCAAGGTTAGAGGTTTATTTCCTTGATAATACATTCTGTATTTTCTGTTAATTTTACTTTGTTATCTTCTATGAGCTAGAAGGTGGATAAAAATGCTTATGAATTTCTATAATCTGCCCTTGTACTTTAAATTCTTTGATTGTCTTAAAAGCTCTTGATGCCCTCTTGCACTTAGTGCATCTCCCCAGTTTTAGTCCTCTGGTTTCCATGGCTTCCAAACGTTATTCATTTTGCTTAATAAATATCATTACTGACACTCATCTTTCCAGCAGCTAGAGCAATTTTACCCAAGCGAATCCCACAATAGTTTCTGCAGTCTGACTTAATGTGATCCTGAAAATTAATTTCCCATGCAACTTCTGCCATTAGGAGTGAAGTGGTTACATGCTGAACTGATTTTCCTCTGAGTTCTGAACCCCGTCACTGGCCTCACTTCTGGTCAACATAATTGTAGCCAAGCAGCAATAAAATACGCTTGATGTGAAGAGCCTTTAAATGTTACAAGATCAATTATATCAGTTGGTCTTTTCTAGGAGCCAGCACTGACATAATCACACTTGTGAGCTACCATTATTAGTTGCTGAGAAATGCTTCCTTCTCTGTCCAGAATGAATGTACCCTCTCACAAATTGCAGAATTTTAATGAAAACAAGGCTTATTGCTGTCTTTTACTGCTTCTATATTGCAGCTGCAGAAATATCTACTGAAATGCACTTTGAGATGGAGACAAAAAGTAGTGTCAGGTAGAAAATATATCTATGGGGTAGAATACAAATGTTGCTGGGTACATTTATGGCTTTGATGAAGATTTTTTTTTCCCCCCAAATACCACTGCCACCAATTTATAAAAACAAATCTGATTGATGTACATACAGAGAACAAGTAGAAGACTCCATCCATAGCATGAGAGACAAACGGCATAGTTAAGGACAACTCAATATAGGTAACAAGTGCCACAGTCATGTGATCTGGTAATATTTGTATTACAGGAATGTCAAGTATCAGCAAATATTTGCCAAGTCTAGGGAATTTTGTAATTCCGAAAAACACCCACTGATGATAAAGGAAGTATTTAATATAATTCATATGCCTGTGTTTAGTAGAATGTTTCTCTGATTTGATAAAGTACTGTAAGTATACTGAAATTTTAAGCTCTGTTGGTGTTTTGCATACTATAAAGAAACTGGAAAAAAATCTGAGCTTTCCTTTTTATTGTTTTGGGTCAACTTGCTTGTATTTTTAAGAAGAATAGCTCTTTGCAAGACTGATATTTCCAAAGAAAATAAGATGAATTGATTTGACTGCTTGATGGCACATTTCAGAGGAAAAAACCTTAAAGAAATGTTGTTTCAAGAAAATTAAAAAGAGAGACAAATGAACCATGTACAGCAAATAATTGTTCTAGGAAAGTCAAGGAGGTCTCTAATAACTCAGTTTTACTAACTAAACTAAATACTGGCAGTTTACTTTGTAAAAGACTAAGTGTTTATAACTAAGAATCTTCACAGAATTACCCTGGTTGTAGGTATCCGTGGCAATGAAAAGCCGTATACATGTGTATAAAGTAGTAAATGGTTTGCACAAAGTAGTCTTTTAAATTACTGCCTCAGAATTTCTACAGTTATTGTAAAATATTGACTTTCTTGCAGCAATAAATTCACTTTTGGGGTTGCTTGCCACTGTCTGAATACCAATGTGATGTAAATGAAGAAGTGACACTTGATGACTGGCAATCTTATGGCTGCCAGCCTTTCAGTTGGTACCAATACACAGAATCCCAATGATTTGTATGCAGTGCTAAGTCAGTCTATCTACTCCCTTACTGTGCAGCAGATGTATTTGACCATAATGTCTGATGGCATTCAGTAAGTAATTTCATGTTGAACCCAAATGCTTGACTTTTTGGCTCGGCTCCCTAACAAGTTCCACAGAAATGAAATGTCGGGCTACCCTGGACTCTCTTGTCTCTTTGCTTCTAGTTTTAATCTTCTTCACACTAGCAGTGGACCATTAATCCTGAAAGAAAATTTATTTGGTCTCTTAAGAGACGTTGGTTTAGTGCTCTATGCCATTACTTTAGCTACGGATAGGCAAACAAAGATAGGTTCCGCTCTTTTCAAATCTGTTGCCATTCATCCTGATAAAGGACTCAGCAGCTTACAAAAGAATGTCTTTGTTTTATATAAGTGATGGAAATAAATAATGGTTTATAAATTAAGATTTCTGTTTACACTGTGTCTGGAGAATTTTTAGGACATGCATGAAAGGGAGTACAGTAAAGAGAAACAAATGAAACTGTATTAGTTCAAAAAGCAGAGACTAAGACATCCTGCACTGAATGGATATAAAAGCTTTTGTATAAACTATGGAATAACCCAGCTGATTGCTTTTTGATTGTTCATGTTAATTTAATATTAAATTACAGGATGTGGATGTCCACAGAAGAGACCATTACATAATTTTATATAAATAAAAATACTTCATCATTTCTTATTCTCTGTTAGCATGATGAAGAATGAACGCTGTAACTCTGTGACTTAATAAACAAATACTTCTGTACAGAAAGGGACAAACTGGAAACAAATGCAGTTCTAAAAACTTCAGTTGGAATTTTGCCACTGTAGAAGAAGAGAAGCTGCTCTTAATAATTTAATTATATTTTCACACAGTCTTATCCTTCCTCTTTTCTTCCTGCTATGGTATCTTTGCTTAACCAAATAGCTGTCAGGTTTCCTAGGTTGCCTTGGGAAAATATGCTGCGAGTTTGTCCAAAGGAGGTAGGTGCTCAGAGCAAAACCCTCACAACTACATGGGTATGGAGAAGAATAAAACCCAGGTATCACTGTTAGAATTTTGCAGCATATGTCATTCCCCTTCTTAACATGTCTCTAGGCAGAATGATCATACAGCAAACATAAAACGTCCTTTTTTAGCACAGATACTATCCTCTGAAATCTTTACAAAAGGGAATGCCAGGAAACTGTAATGGAACAAGTACTACAAGAATGCTGAACAGTTTTCCTTGTAACAACAGAAACAATGTTAGATTCCAAATAAAAGACTTTAACAACCTGCCAAAGTAATAACTATCCTTTCTACCCAGTGCCTTTGGCCCTGTTCATCTCTGAGGATTAATGCTGTGAGAGATATAAAGGACAGCTAAAGCTAAAGCAAAATTTTTCTTTTCAATGAGGATGTTAAAGGTCTTGCCAGAAGAGGGTAAAATGTACGAAGTTTTCATGTAAGATAGCTAAGATGACTTGGCAACATATCTTAAATTCAGAAGAGGAAACATATCTTAAATTCAGAAGAGGAAACATATCTTAAATTCAGAAGAGGAAACATATCTTAAATTCAGAAGAGGAACTCTTCTAGGCCACGGTAGCGGTATTTTAGAAGGCTTCATTGATAATTTTCATCCTTTCCTTAGCTCTATTAATCAATTAATAATATATTCCCAAATTTATTTGCAAATTTAAGTATTTGCAAACACTACTAAATTTGTCTGCACCAGTTCCTTTCATAATGTTCGAAATAGTTAAGATATCTTGCTTTAACAAACTATCCAGTTTTGCTTTCTAGACATTCAGACAGCATATTTTGACAGAAATAGCTTAGCTGTCTACTGTGTCAGTGCCAGTGGAGAAAAACCCTGAGGGACAGTGACCACAAGCCCTGCACCTCAGTTTAACCTCTGTAGCTCAGGCACCTGCAAAAATCGAAAGGTGTTGATAATAAGAGTGGCAGTGTGCTTCGGGAACCATCTAAACCCCAAGATAGTGATTATTTCTGAATAATCCTGAAATGAAAGCTACAGTAATCTTTTCACTGTAGGATAAGCTTCCATCCTACATACCTCTATGGTTTTGTTTCATTATGTGCGGTATGAAGTTGGGTTTTGGGGTTTTGTTTTTTGCTTTTTGGGTTTTTTCTTGGGTTTTTTTTTTTTTTTAAATAATTCTGTATTTGCATTTCTTTTAATTTCCAAACCTGATGATGAAGTAATGATGTCTTTCTCATATGGTAGAGCAGTAGCTGTCAAATATCCATCATGTGAGTGAGTCCTGGAGTAGCACCAGCCTTTGGCTGTAATTGTCCATCCCGATATATTTTAATCTGAATACAAGAGTATGCAAATAATTCTATTTAATTAAACTATCAACTTAAATTCTATGAAACAAAGAAAAAGACCATCTAAACCACCAAGTCCACTAATAACTGTAAATAAATCAATCAAAACATTTTCTGCACATAGGTTTTTTGAACATGTAGTATTTCTGACTTTTGAAAAATTATTAGTAAAGCAGAGACTGTTATTCATAGTCACTCTGAATTTGCTTGGGTGGAGCAGCTGTGATTGAGAACAGGCAGCTTTAAATTCCATAAAAAAGTAATTTTTACTGATAATTTTGAATTGCATGTAGCTTTACTAGTTTGATGTAATGGAATGCCAGTTCAGCTGTGACGTTTTGTGATGTGAAGCAGCATGTTTAGGAGCATATTTCACTCTTGACAGTAATAATACTAAATTAATACATCTCAGAAAGCTTCAGAAAATCTGGTTCAAACTTAGTGCTACTTCTACAAGTTTTGCTGAACAGTAAGAGTTAGCAAATCGTGTCATGATTTCAAATCAGTAAAACATATTTAGGAGCTGTTAAAAGACTGAGTTAAAATATGAAAATGCTAGGAAAGTATTAATTTGTGTGTTCAAGGACAGAATATGTACTTAACATAGGTTGAAGATTGAGTGCACTTTTGTATTTGGGTTTGTTGTTTTTTTTTCTGAAACATATTCTAACTTAATCTGTGTTATAATATCAATGTTAAATGAATTTTTAATAGGCACAGAGCAAAAGTTTCCCTAGGCTAAATCTCATTTCCTGCTGTCCTGCTGCTGACCGTCTGATTCTCACTGAAGCAGTTTGCTGAGGGAAATCTCTTCACATGTGTGAAGGTGGGAGGTGACAGCGGGGTGGATAGGTGCATAATTTTCTCTCCTCTCTTCTGTTTATGTCTTCCTTTCTCAGCTGACAGAAGGTGGTAAACACCTAGCTTTTTCTATGCTAGAAGAGGATATGTTGCAGATTCACAGAGCTCCAGAGAAATGTGAGGGGATGTGAGAGAAAATCAGCTTCTTTAGGCTAGCTGGGCAGACAGTCTTACTACACATTTTAAGATGTGACAATGCAAATCATTCAGTTTGGTACAACAAAATCTGCTAACTCACCCATCTACTGGGGACATCTGATGAGTGTGTGTTGTATAGGTCTTATTTCATCTGAGCTTCCTTTTAAATAATAACTATCGTAGAATCACAGAATAGCTACGGTTGGAAAGGACCTTAAGATCATCTAGTTCCAATCTCCCTGCCATGGGCAGGGACACCTTGCACTAAACCATGTCACCCAAGTCTCCATCCAGCCTGGCCTTGAACACTGCCAGGGGTGGAGCATTCACAACTTCCTTGGGCAACCTATTCCAGTGCCTCACCACCCTCACAGTAAAGAACTTCTTCTTTATATCTAACTTAAACTTCCCCTGTTTAAGCTTGAATCCATTATCCCTTGTCCTACCACTACAGTCCCTAATGAAGAGTCTTTTACATAAGAATGTAGTGTTAGTATAATGTTTCTCTAATTTGGTTATACTTGAATATTTTTTCCTTGGAGAGGCTCAGTGTGTGTAGAGACACCCATCTGCAACTAAGTTTCTCCTTATTAGTTTTTTCTTGGGAGGTTTTATTACTAGGTTTGATCATCTCTTGCTGTTGGGAAGGTAGTAATTCCCTTACTTACATCGCCAGCAGCAGGGATATCTATCCCTAAATGTGCTCACGGGATAACCGAAGTATGAGGATATTAGTATGCACATGTATGTGGAAAAAAGTTGCACCAACCAACTTAATTTTCAGTTTCTTGGACGTAATATAGTTAATTATCATGTATACAGCCTCTCAAAGACATTAGGCTCTTGTATGATTGCTTTAGCTCTTTATTTGTAAAAGCATTTTTTCTTTGAAAACTTTTAAAGTCGTTTCAAAAACTTGCATGCAAAGTATTTTTTGTTCTATAATTTCAGCTTTCTTAGCAATTGTATATTATTAAAGTTCTGTGTGGAATTATCAAGATGCACAGAGATTTAACACATCTGAAAAATGAAGAAAATGAATGACCTGTGAATTTATATGAAATATTCATTGGGTTTCCCTTTAAATGAGGGTAATATTGGAGATATGCTGCATTGACTTTCTTGTATATCACATTACACTGGATTGTATGTCTCATTACACTATGTTACCACTTCATGGTATTGTAGTTTGCATGGCGACAGTAAGAGTGTAATGTAATGTGATGATGTACTATAGCTGTGAAATACTATTAAATGATGACACTCTAGGGATTCAATAAAATACACCATTTTACTAATCTCAGTTTCAGAATCTGTAGGAGAGTGCTGAGGGAAATACTTGCCTCAAAAGTATTTTCTGGGTTTACTTACCTCATTTGTGACCTTTCAGTTTACTGCTGAAATTGCTGTTTCCATAGAATTCTGCTATTGGAGTTGATACCTAGACTTTGCTTTTCTACTGCAGTAATGCTCCAGTAATCCGTTAACCACATGCTGTTAAAGGAGTGGATTTCTTGCAAAGATGGTCATTTAATTTAGAAGATTATGAATGCCTCCACTTGGTGCTTGACCTCACCTGTGGTGCAAGCTGAGAATTTAAGAGACAGATTGACCTGGGAGGACTATGAGCACTGACAACAACCCCCCCAAACATCATACACTTTCTTATATCTGCTTGTGTCAAAAACTGTCAAAGCAAGTATGTGTTCAGTTTTCCTATTTTAAGATCACTGGAGCAGTATTCTACCAACATGAAATACACAGTGATCAATTGTCTTGCATTACAAAGTGTACTTAACCTTGAGTTATCATGATTCATACACTGAACTTCTAATCTGATCATACAGAAAATGATTACTTTTAATCTTCATTTACAACAACAAATGTATTTCATTGCTCAAGGAGGTTCTTAACAGATGATACAGATATATAGCTTAGCTGCTGGCACCTGGCTAAAAAAATTTTTCATTTTAAATGATATGACATTGAATCTCAGATTGGTTATCAGTATTAGACAAAGTAGACGGATGCCTTGACAAGCTTTCTTTGTGAGGAGTAGCTCACTTATCTTTGTTATTTTCTTGTCATGAGACAGAATAATGTAGAGGTTTTGGAACAGAGATGTTGGGATTACTATATTTTTATTTAAAAGTGGGTAGCAAAATGTAGTAGCCATATATAGCAGCTATGTATATTCCCTGTGTTTTTATGGAAAGAGCATCCTAATGAATTTTTCCAAATCTTAAGTGCTTCATCATATCTGTTTGTGCCCTGCATTGCTGTTGCCCCAGGTCTTTGGGAATCACCACATGGAAACAATTAATAATTACACTTTTCCCTCTCTCCAAGAGCCGATTTGTGGAGGAAACAAAGAATGGCACCCTCCCACTCTTTTGTGGGGTAGATGTTTTTTGCCTTGTTGCAGTGACTCCTCAGTACTTTGAACATCCCTGGGTAATCAGAATGCTCACACTCGTGTGTCTTAATAACCTATTTCTATTTTTAGCTAAGGTTATCACACTATTTTAGAAAATCACACAGGGATATGCCCTCAGGTAGTGTGGTCATGGGTGGCAGGGTGCGTGTGGGAAGATGAGGAGGTACCTAGAATAGTTTTCACCTTAGATGGTGTGGGATATGAGCATGATGTAAATGGTATGGCGTAAGGGGTGGAGGTAGTACTGGTTTTGATTTTTTTCACAGTATCTCATATATGATATTTTTTGGATTTGTGCTGGCAATGCTGTTGATAACACAGGGATGTTTTAGCTGTTGCTGAGCAGTGCTTGCACAGAGTCAAGGCCTTTTTTACCTCTCACCTCATCAGCAAGCAGGCTGGGGGTGCACAAGAGGTTGGGACAGCTGACCCCAACTGACCAAAGGGATATCTCAGTCCATATGATTCAGTCTGTAAAGTTGGGGAAAGAAGAAGGAAGGGGAGGGGCATTCAGAGTGATGGTGTTTGTCTTCCCAAGTAACTGTTACCTGTTACAGAGCCCTGCTGTCCTGGAGATGACTGAACAACTACCTACCCATGGGAACTGGTGAATGAATTCCTTGTTTTATTTTACTAGCATGCACAGCTTTTTCTTTACCTATTAAACTGTCTTTATCTCAGCACAAGTTGTCTCACTTTTTTACCCTTCTTATTCTCTGCCCTATCCTCCCCTATCACCTGTCCAGGCGGGTGGACAAATGGCTGTGTGGGGCTCAGTTGCTGGCTAGGGGTAAACCACAAAATAAGGCAGACTGGAAGAATGGAAGGACAAAGACCTTTATATAACACTTCCATGATCTGAATAGCTGGAGTGTTATGAAGTATTTCTATCATGAACTGAATATACTGAATTTGATTGTGAATTACACTGTCTTTCATGAGTTAAATAAAGTAAACATTCATACTTTCATTGGAAAGCATTAATAATAATTTGTATGTTAGTTTACTTCTGAAAACTAATGAGAACCATCAGTTCTTTGTCATTCTGTATTATAACCATGCCTTTGATTATCTCCTTCATTACCTCCTCATACTACATTACATCTTGATCTATATTTACTGGCCATTTCATAGATCTTGCATTTCCAGCAGCTTTTTCTGTTAAAAGTTCAGTACAGTAGTAACATCTCATGACCAGCGCTGCTCTGGCTATAGATCTAGTTAACAGGAATTTAGAAATATTTTTCAGTTCTGATCTCTTTTAACAATAGCTACTGATGTATTATTTGGAAATGTTTTCCTATGTTAAAAAGAAAAAAATCCAATTATTTGTATTACTATTTAAGAAGCTGTTACTGTCCTGAGGCAATTTGTCATTTATGTGTTTGATTTCACATTGGATTTTGATTTTGTTGTGAATTATCTCCATCTGGCAACTAAGTACCATGCAGTCGCTTGCTCACCCCTCACCTCACTGGGATGGGAGGAGAACTGGAAAAAGGTAAAACACACAGGCTGAGATAAGACCAGTTTTATAACTGAAAGAAAGTGTAATATAACAGTAATAATAATAAACAGAAATAAAAAGAGAGAGAAATAAAACCCAAAAAAGACAAGTGATGCACAATACACTTGCTCAACAATGCCCAGACTGTCCCCAAGCAGCGATCGAACCCTTCCAGCAAATGCCCTCCAGTTCATATACTGGGCATGACATGATGTAGTATGGAATACCCCTTTGGCTAGTTCAGGTCAGGTGTTGGGTCTCTGCTTTTTCCTGGCTTCTTGTGCCCCTCCTCACTGGCAAAGTATGAGAGTGAAAAGTCCTTGATCAGGGTATGCGCTACTTAGCAGCAACTAAAACAGGTGTGTTACGAACATTTTTCTCATACTAAATCCAAAACACAGCACTGCACCAGATACTAAGACGAAAATTAACCCTATCCCAGCTGAAACCAGGATACCTTTTAATAAAAACTCTGAAGAAGAAATGTAGTGATTCTTCTACTGCCTCTCTTTTACAAAACAGAAATGTTTATAAGCTTTCTGTTGGCTTTGACTTTATTCATAACATGAGTTTATGGTTTCTTTTGCATCTGAATTTTGGTTTTAACCCTCTTAGAACTTTTCTAAAAGTCATGGTGTTATGTGAATCTTGAGGGTTGTTGGGTTTTTTTTCAGTTCTTGTGGGGATGTGAGTTTTTCACACATAAAAATTTTCTTCAATTATTCTTTCATATTTGTTCAGCCCATTCATCATAAATATTCTGGTCTAGTGTTTTATTTGTGAATTAGAGTTACTTGCAGAGTATACCTGCAGTATACCCCAAGTGTTTTCTCTGTTACTGCATTTACCGTTACCTTGTGAGTTTTCATCATGCTGTAAAGAAGACTTCAGCAAAACATGACCAAGCCACCTCACTGGTTAAAAGCTGGGCAAACCCTAATTATTTGTCAATAGAAAACCAGAATAAATACTGCAGCTGAGATTTTGGGTTTTGTGCCTTTTTTTTTTTTTTTTTTTTTCTCTCCTGCATTTGTTACACTCAGTCTTTTCTGAAAAGGACAAACAGTAAAAAGTCAACATGATTGACTTAAATCTCTTTTGGACATAATGCATCTGTCCTTGGTTAATTCATCTATTTACCTTGTAAGAAACTGTGGTCATCCCTTAAAGATAATGGTTAGGATTCATTAGAAAAGAAACTGACAGGTTTCTGAGAATCTGTTCACTGAGTACCAAATGTCAGAGAAAGTTTTCTTAATCATGCTAAAATGTTGCAGTTTGTTTCTGTGTTGCTGAAAAGACTATTAATTATGAGTGTCTTTTCCTGTAAATATGACTTTTTATTAACCTTCAAAAGGTTCAACTATGAATAACCACTTTTGCTCCAGGTGGATTAGAATAGTAAAATGGATTTGCTGCTGTGATGCCTGGCTCTTTGTGCGGAGCAAACCGCTGTGACTGGGTGGCACAAACAGGGCCGTGCTACGGCCCCATGATGTGGTCCAGCTCCCAGCCTGCTATGCTGGGATGGCTGTGCCAGGATGTCAAGAATGTGACCCCTGAGTGCTTTCTTGGCGGGCAAATGCTGTCAGACTCCAGCCTGGCGCCACTGCTCTGACAACAGGGGGTCCCAGGGCATTCTAAATAACCCTCTAAAATATATATTATAAAACTAAAGAGTTCCTAGGGTAAATGCCAATAGTCCGAGTCAGTTACATGTTAGGGGATTTCAGCTGAGCCTCTGATATCATCTGGAAGAAGTAATAATAGATGGAAAAGCCAGTCTTGCTACAGCAATATCTATTCGCTAGAATCCGTTCAATAGATTTCAGTAGGCTACCATGGTTTCCTGACACTAATGTTTAATCTTGTGTATCTTGTCTGACTTCCTCCATTTTTTACTGACTTCAGGCAATCTATTAACAAATGTCTTTATTTTACAGCTGTGAAAATGGAGTCACTGGTTATTATTGAACACATTGCCAGAAAAGTGGCATTTCATGGTGTGCTTACTGTAAAAGGACCTTATAAATATATTGCACCTGCTGCTGTACTCCAATATAGTCTAGTGTTAGCTGAAAAATCAAAAGAACAGTTCCTCAGTTTAATCTAAAAGAAAAGATCAATTACTTTGGTTAATACAAAGGAAAATATTTAATTTTGAAACTAAAATTATTTCATGCTGAAGCTGTTACTTGTCAGATAGTTAAATCTTCTTTAAACTAGTTTGATCATTACTAGTCTTGAAATAATTCCTTTCTACTTTATAACGCACTTATATTACACTTTAAACAACCAGAGATTTTCACTTCTCTGCTTTGCAGCTTCTGCTGAGTGAACAGGCAAGAAGGCAGAGGAGGTAAAGTCTTTTGATTGGGCATTTTTGCTGTTACCATAGAGACCCATTGAAAAACTCAACTAAATGTACTCCTTAAAATGTCAAACACAGGAAGCGGGAGGGAAATTTCAGTGGAAAAATATATGAAAAGCATAAAGCCATTATATTAGGTAAACTCTCTGTGCCACTCCTTCATTCATTGTATGTTAAGTAAATCCTGCTTGTGAACCGAAGGGAATTATTTTCTTCAAATATGGACTTTCAATTACCTTTGAGATATGAACTCTAATCTCTTTGGTAGAAGATGAAAATTAATTGTATCTACCTACACCAGTCTTACATGAGGCTTAGTTTATTTAGGTTTGATTTTTCCTTTCACCTCAGGGTTTGGTTTTTTTTTTAAAGTAAGCACATGAGCAACAGCCTTACAATCTGCAGAACACTAGGGGTACCTCTGATTTTATTATTGAGGGTTAAGAATGAGCCAAATTAATTTCAGTAGCACAATCTTTTATTAATATCTTTCCATGGTGCGGGTGGACTTTCTGCAAGGAGCCAATGAAACCAACACAGCTGTGGGAATAGGTTGACTTTGCTGCCCAGCTGGGAGATGCTAAGAATGGAGCAGTGCCTGCTACAGACAGCCTTTGCCCTCCTGCTGTGCTTTCAGCCTTGCCCACACTTGCCTTCACCACCTTCCCCTTCTCTCCTCATTTAAGGAGATAGAGGACCGTTTAGAGAATAGTCCTCACTATCAGCAGCAATGATGAACTACAGAAACCCCCAGTCCTCATCTCAGTACCATAAATTTTTTATAGGAAATAAAGTGTGCATGATGAAATATAAATGTAAGATGAAAATTGTGCATTGTGTGGTTTGCAGGAGAATTAATATATAGTTGCCTAAAAGACCAATGGGGATCAATTTTAAAATTAATATCCTGTCAGTTCTGGGTAGCCCCATCATGTAGACTAAAACACTCTGGCTAGAGTGGATATATTAAGTGCAGTATTTATTTTGTGGTCTAGAGTATTGGGCTATGGGCCAGCATTCCCAAGTTTTTTAGTCCTTTTCCAGGTTTTGACAAATATGTTGGAGAATTTCACTTGACTTCCCTTTCTTTTTCTTGTTTATCTGTTAAACTCCCGCCGTGGTACTGAGTATGTAAAAATATTTCATATACGTTAGGCCTAATATATTAGTAGTTAATCTTGAAAATAAGTGATCTCTTGTAATCCTTTATACCTGGAGGAACAGAATACTGTAATGAATTAACAGATGTTAAAAAAAAACCCTGCATTTTTTTTCATTCACGAATCTCAGCTAAATTATTTATTTCATTAGAGGGTAGATTTTTTTCCCTTTAAAAAGCTTGTGCGTAAGAATCAAGCTTCCTATGCAACAAATAAACATTTGATAATATGTAGTATTTGAATTATGTTTAAGATCTAACAATAATTATGAATAAAAACATAGAACATTTTAATTGTGTGGAGCAGTTTAAGTTTATATCATCTACACTGAAATATTTCAGAGGTACAGGCAAAATTTCCAGCAAACACTTAACTTAAAATAGCTAGCAAATGAACACAATGAACATGCAAAAATCCTCAACGTATTTTTTTTCCTGTTCTTGTTTTCAGTACCAAAATGAGAGGAGAAACAAATTAAAGGCAAAAAAATGAGAAAACATTATTCAAGAACTTTTTTGTAAAGAAAAGTTTTTCAATGTACCTTGAAAAAATAATATGAATTTTATGGGGTTTTGTAAGTCTCCAGTTTTCAAGTGTTTGTTGTTAAATGATACATAGTGTCAGTAATTTTTCTATTATGAAAAGCTTGTCACAATTATCTAACCGGATGCAATACAGCCATTATGATATAATTCCTCTTGATGCATACAAAACATGATAAATATGGAAGTTCCTATTTTGACAATGTATTGTGTTAAAATAAATAAACCATAAGAAAGACAACGTTTCAAAAATGAAATACGATTTTTTGAAAATGTATCACAGTACAGTGATAGTCACAGTGCTTAGGGTGATAACTTCTAATCCTTACAGCAAGGAGAATCTGTCACAGGAGTGAGAAACAAGGCTTTTATTGGATTAACAGGAAAATAATAACAATAACCTAATAATGGGAAATACTTTGGAAATCTTATCTGTGGACTTTTAATGCTAGTTCTACCTAATTAAAAAAAGTTTCCATAAATATTTAAAGTAGCTTGTAACATTAACAAATTTTAAATCTCATCTTTTATTTCTAATGAGTGTTGTGCATCCCCTGTTCATAAGAAGGAAGCTGAGAGACAGACACCTGTGTTATGACGCAGCACTAAGTCCCTGGTTAGAAGAACAGAGGATAAATAACACAAGATGCTCTACAGGTGTGAGGAACAAAACATTTATTTCCTTTTTCACCTTAATTTCTCTCAAATTAGTAAAAGTAATTTCTGAAATCTCAGTTTACTTTCCCAGACATTAGTTTATATTCACAGGTACAATGACTTATTTTGCTGATAAACAACAGGCTCAGAATGAATGTGTTTGAGAACACACTGTTTATGAGGTAATTGCCCTAGATATTCCTGCCATTGACTACCCAAATGAACAAACTTGGATGACATCTGCACAACATTTTCATATTTTAATGAGGAGCATAATTTTGGTGCTTATTTTGGGAAACAGTTTTGAAAACTATTGTCTTAATAGAAATGCAGAAAAAGATTATAAGATTATGTGTATAACTTTATTGTTATTAAAGTATAAACTAGGATTTATGCTAAAGGACTAGTGTTAACCCTTTCAGACCTTTTAAGTAATGCTAAGTGCCAGTAAGCATGGTATACAGATATCTTTTAATTGTCTGCGTTTTCAAAGAGAACTATATGACACTGCAAATTTACAGATTTGTATATGCTAAAAAATAAGGATTTCTCATTATTCCACATTCTTTTATCTTTGCTTTTATCTTCCAGTTATGACTTTGAAAAATAATGTGCAAAAGAATCTGGGGGGAAAAAAAATCCCAAACTTAGGTTTTAAACACATCTTGGGCTGTTGTTGCTTTTCTTGCTACTGTAATCTGAATTTTGTATTTCATGGCTACTGTTCTGCTCTATGTTGCAGTAAAATGTGTAATTTGAAAATCAATGAAAATATTTTTCCCATAAAACACAACACCCTCCCAGAGGCTTACTTGGCTCTGTATAGGTCAAAATCTGTGACCTTGCAGTATTTGTAAAATACCAGTGGTAACTTCTCAGATTGTCACATGAAAATTGTTTTTGGGTCTCCAAGGAGGGTTCAGACTCTAATGTCAGTAGCAACAAAGGTAAGGGCAACAATTGCATGTCAGCTCTACTATATCTTCAGAGAGGTCATTTTGCCAGCCTGACACACAGGCTGAAAAAGCCTCACGTACAAAACGTTTTTTCTTTCTAATTTATTTTTGGAGATGTGGTAGAACCAAAGATGAATCTTTAAAAATAAATAGAACATGAACAATCATGCGAGTCCACCATATATATAGTCACCGATGAACTCAAATTTAGTTCACTTTCTTTCAGATCTTGGAGCAAAAGATATATACCAATCTTTTCTCCTGTTTTGTGGTTTCCTGTTGTAATAAGTTTTTTACACTGAGCAAGTCAACAGCTAAGAAAAAGTAACTTGCCTAAATAAAAAATATTGTAAAGTAGTCTAAGGTTTCAGACTGCATTTAGGGTTTTTTTATTATTTTTTAAATTATAAACTTTAAAACCAGTACTATTTTTCTTGTTCACAAGGCTATAAAGGATTTTAGAAAAAAGAAGAAAGATTTCTCAGGAAAACAATATTTGATTGACTGCTGTTTCTTCTACACTTTTTGAAAAGAAGTCTTGTGTTTATGTAATGCTGTTGGCAGAAAGATCTCTTGTCATTTCTGCAGTATGGAATAGTTACAGAAGAAGACATAAATGATATTACCATCATCATAATACAAGAAAGTATTCTAATGTATTGAAGGAAGAAGAAAACTCTTCAAGGAAGTAGAAAGGTTACAGATAAGAGAAACACAACTAAATTCCTTTTTGGACTTGCTAGGGAAGAATTAAATAAAATGTTCTGTCTGTAAGTCTTCCTGGATAGTCTCTGTGTAGAAGAAAATTAGAAGAAGGGGACCGCTACAGAGGTATTTATCCATTATTTTTTGTGGAAAAAATAAATATGAGAGTCAGAGAGAGAGCTTTCAAGAAGAAAATCTTGAAATTTTCATTGGCCTAAATAATTATGAGTGTTCAGCTAACAGCTTCCAACCAAATTCAGCTTTGATCCACTCCAGATAGGAAACACCCATTTGACTTTGGTTTAAGACCAAAAAAGGTTATGCAGCTGCTGAAACTGGGCCTACTATACATTAAGATGATAAACACAATGCACACCTCACTCACCTCACTGATCCTACTTGACCAATTTGGTGGTCTTCTATGATGGGGCTATGGAACTGATGGACAGTTGCAGAGCAGTTGACATCATCTACCTGGACTTGTGCAAAGCATTCGACACTGTCCCACACGACATCCTTGTCTCTAAATTGGAGAGACATCAATTTGATGGATGGACCACTTAGTGGATAAAGAATTGGCTGGATGGCCTCACACAAAGAGTTGTGGTCAACAGTTCAATGTCCAGTTGTAGACCAGTAATGAGTGGTGTCCCTCAGGGATCGGTGTTGGGACCTGTGTTGTTCAACATCTTTGTCGGTGACGTGGACGGTGGGATTGAGTGCACCCTCAGCAAGTTTACCAACGACACCAACCTGTTATGGCTTGGTTGATACTCTGAGGGTGTTGGCTGATGAGAAGCTTGACAT
>NW_009930660.1:0-27962 GCF_000696875.1 Nestor notabilis
ATTCTTTTTTACACATAATACTCTTTGTCCTTGTTTTTCTGTTTCTTGTGGCCACTCTTTGAGCTCTGCTGCTTCTCCTTCACGATCGTGCCGTTGCTCTGGGCTGAGTTGCTGATGTAGTTCCGCGTCTCGTCCACCTGATAGGACCCCTCGTCCCTGTTCCTGTACTTGTACATGGCATACAGGAGGATGAGGATGCAGAGGGCGGCAGCAGCCACTATGCCGACGACCATCCCCGTTGTGCTGCTCGACTCACGGACCACCTCTGAGGCCCCCGGAACCCGTCTGATTCCTGGCTCCGTGGGGTTTGCTGTGGGCACATTACGGAACATGGGGGAAGTGATTAGCGGGCTCTTCAGCTTTGTGCTGTCTAGCTCATAGGCAGTGGGCAACGGAAGCAAGACTATGTCAGGCTGGGGTTTGAGCTCACGGTTATTCATTTTGCCGGCTGGCAATTTGGGCACCATCCCAGTCGAGGACGAAGCTGTGGAGCGGATCAGCTCAGGGGACAAAGACGTGGTAGTAGTCCTACCAGTTTCGGAGACTTTGTTAGGTCTAAAGTCCTTGGATTCCCACTTGGGTGCGTGTGCTTTGTAGCCACCTTCGAAGATTGAAGTGGAAAGACTCTTATCTGTTACCAAGGAGAAGGTGGTGTAAAAATCTTCATCATCAGTAGGGGGTAGGTTAGAGTCAAAGGTTTCCCCTGAGCCATACCCAGATATCACCAAGCCATCATCATCACAACCATCGCTGCCTTGGTCCGACAAGCAAGGTAACCCCGCCTCAGAGGTCATGGACAGGGAATCTTTGGTGGTCTCAACAATGGTGAGGAGGGGGCGAAAGGTAGGGGGAAGTGTAATGAAAGGTGCACGAGTAGCAATAGGAGGGATATCTAAAGGGTCTTCTACAAGTAGAGGGATAACTAATTCACCTCCTGGGATGGAAAAGAGAAAAAAAAGTAGATTAATACATTTTAATGACAAAATGCACCATTTTCAAATAACTTAATTCAAGGGCGAGAGAGGATTTGGTCACTAAGGGATCTGGTTTTTTTGCCCTAACTACACTACTGACATACTTTCCTGGGGATGCGCTTCATTCTTCCCTCCCACCCTGCCTTTACATTGGTAAACTGCATGTTCCATTTCCTCCCTTTTTTAGCCTATGCCACATATGTACAGTGAAATACTCTGAATTTCTTGGGACCCAAAGTTTTTGATTTTTGAAGATACTCTCAAGTGACTCTGGGAACATTAATATTTAGTAGTGATCTTTCTTAAGCATTTGGTTACAAGACTGTTTAAATGAATCATATTAGACTTCCATAGAGCAATGTTCTCCTAGATGGTTTTTACCACTCATCTTGACAGTTTTTCTTCTCTGATTTCTTACAATAACATTGGTATTTCTTCTCTGCCATCCAAGTCTGCTCACCTTCTGTAGCATTTTACAAGGCCCTTCCCTAAGGCCCTTCCCATTCATCCATTTCTTCTTAATCATTTCCTTGCTTTTGAATTGTGGGAAATTTCATGCAAGAGAAGGATGGAATAAGAACCAAGTACTTACTGGGGTCCATGAAGGTACAGATCTCTACCCAATGCTTGTTCATCTCTTTTTAATCTTTCTTTACCATTCTGTTCAACATTAGGGAAGTCACTTTCCTTAGATCTTTTGGGGCCACTAATGCCATACTATCTTCATCTTCAGTTCTTCTTGATATTCTTCTACTATAATTTGATTGAAAATTGAGATATACTTCATTGTGATTGATGATATAACTGAATAAGGACTTGACCCAAATTAGCACTTTCCAGGAGGGTACAGAAGAAGTTGTCTTCACACCTACTGTTATTTCTTGATATGCAGATAGCTGGGATCCATGCTACTTTTTCCTAAAATGATGGCTATCTGCCTACAGAGGACTGAAAATGAAGTGGACTTACGGACTACTCTTGAAGAAGAATAACAAAGCTATAGCTGTAACATTTAAAACTTACCACAGTATAAGCTGCAACTGAAACCACAAAATCAGTGCATCGTCTCTAAGATTTGGTTTCTGAGAAGCAATATTTCTGCTTTTTGGGTAGTAGTTCTGTTTTGTCTACATATTGTAATATGACTGTACTTCTACTTTTGGTCTTAAGCGTAATTAACACTTCACTGTTTTGTTCAGACGTGGAGGCATAATTAATTTACCTAATTAATTTAGTTCAGATTAAACAGTTGTCTGCTGACATACAGGTGGCCAACACTTTTTTAGAGTGAGTCATATTGCTTTTGAAAGTTTGTGCATAAATTCTCCCTTGTAGTTTTTCTTTGGCTAGCCACTTAAGTTAGCTGCTTTAAATATAAACTGTAGAGTTCATCTGACACCATGAGTAGTCATCCTGGTTTGTTGGAAAGAGCGCAACTCAGTAAGAAGTATTTGTAGTGCATGGGAAATTTTTATTTATACTCACCATTGCTTAAGGAAAAATATGCAAATGGTATTTTAGCTTCTAAAGAAATAGTTCTGGGTTTTACTTATGTATTAATAACCGCTAATGAACAGTTTGGTATTGTTAAAACGCTGAATGGCACCAGGGTCAAAATTTTGCTCTCTCCTATGTACACTATGCATTGCTTGCACTGTTTTCCACTAAATACTGCCAGTAATGTCCATGGGAGTTCTATAAAGAATATGGTCTAAAATCATAATCCCTTCTAAATATATTTGGAGAGTAATATATTTGAACAAATTACATATTGAATATAGCAATATACTGAAAAAGATACTTTTCAGTTTGATTAAATCTGGATAGCTGAACTAGCACTATGGCTTATACTTATCCTTAATGAGAAACTAAGTGGTGACACAATTTAATCAACTGAAACAGTCAGATTTATCTCAGTGGTACCAGGGTAGAAATTAGGGCAAAATAAGAATGTGGTACTTCGCATGCTTTCACGCAAAGCTAGTTTTAAGCTAAGACATAAAGTGCCGATTTGAATATGCTGTTTAGTTTTCCAAGCTTCCTCAGCATGTTCATACCACTTTCATTACTAGAGGATGAAGAAATAACTATCATATGTGTAAAATAGTGCCAATCTCTTAAAACTAAGTATCTTACCAAAACAAAAAAAAAAAAAAAAAGTGAAAAGCAGAAAGTGTAGTCTGTCAAATGGCTATATGGCATTTTGTGCTTATGCCTCTGAACTCCTTTCTGTTTAATGTAGAAACTAGAGCATGTAATATGATTTATGCATAACCAAAAACCCTATCTATAGCTAGAGCAGGGCATCTATAATCTATGCAAACAGGTGCTCTCAGGATAAACTTGGAGTATGCCTTAGAGGGAAAGATAATCTGTTAGTTTGGTTAAAAATGAATAAAAATAATAACATGTAAGTGCATTACATCAAATTGCATGAGTGGGGAATTTAAGTGACAGAAAGTCAGGGATAGATGCTGTCCCTTTAATGATTTTTTAAGATCGATGTTTTGCTGCTAAAAAGTAGTATTCACCTGTAATTTTCATTCACCATCTGTGACACCCAATTAGAAAAAAATCAGTTTGGCAGCCTTTAATTGTTCATCTAGAGCTTTGAAGTGCCTTTGTTCTTAAAATCGATTATACTGGCATGCAGCATCATTATGCAGTTGATCTGCCACCCAGTGGGGCAATATTTGGGGCAGTTTTCATCCAAAAAGAAATTCTTTTGGGCATATAAAGAATTGATTTTCTTGAAGGAATCAGAAGTATTTTATATTTAATATAAAGATCTTTCTTTTGCCCTGGTAATTCTTGCCTTTAAAACTAGGTCATAGTTGTACAGTTTCTGTTACTGGTGAGGACTTAAGCCAGTGATCAAGACTACTACAACTATAAAAATTGTCATGGTCTTCCTGAAATGTAACAAAAGTTGATACAGTTGCTATGGTAAGTGGGGTTTCACATAAGTGATGGACAGGGGGTTGGATGCTTTTTGATTCCAGCAAGCCTGTTGGATGGAAGACAATAGGACAGAATCAAGATTGAGTTTTACAATGCTTTAATCTCACAATGCATGTGAGAAGAGAAATAACTTTCATACCTGGAAGACTGGATTAACTTTGATTTCCTATACAATTATTTAATCTCATCTCCAGTTTCATTCTAAATTGTCCAATGATCCATACTATGTTTACCTGTGTTACTAAAGAAATAGACTGTTAAAGGTGCTTCATTAGGAATAACTTCTCCATCAAGGTGTTAATATGTTACATTTAAGACAACATACTTTTGGGTAGTATCAGGGAGATGGATGTAGAGGTGGCAATTTTTTATTTTTCTTTTTGTCTGTAATGGAAAAAACTGTAAGACTGAAGAAAAAGCTGTAAGGTAACTCAGAAGCAACATTCTAGGTATCATATCTGGATTCTACTTCATAGGTATGTTAGGCATCTATTCAAAACTCACAGCAAACTAGAAGTTGTAGGTCTAATAGCATGCAGGCACAATGAATACTTCCTGGGGTATGTGATTTATAGGGTAATTAAAATATCCTTTAAAATGGCATGATAAAAATGCCACTCAGTCTAAATAAAGTGTGTTATTTAAGGATAACAGGGAACGTAAATTCCGAAAAGCTCCCAGGAAAGGGTGAGAAACATGATCACCAATATCTATGCAGGGGAGCAAGTGCAAACTTTCATATCATACCTGCAAACTCTTGTTATGAATACTACATTTCTACTCGCAAGAGACACAAGGGGGAGTCTGATGACAGGCAGGTGATAAATGTGTATTTAGGGGGAACCATCTTTCACAAAATGACAGGCATGACAGGAAGCTGCCTAGAGCCAGTGGCCTTTTGATGGAGAAGTGGTGCCTCTTGCTGAGGGCCAAGGTTTAAAGGTAAGCACTGGAAGATTTTAAAGACAAAGTACCAATCAGTTGCCAAAAATATCTCATGTGGGATTTGGATCCTGAAAGGTTCACTGTGGCATCAAGTGCTTTAAAGATTTGGATTTCTAGAAAAAGCTAAAGAGAAGCTCCTGAAAAACCTTACATGACAATTTGGAAGGGAAATACATTTGAAACAGATTTTATGTTTGTATTTTCCTACCTGAAGTTTTTATCTTCTCTCAGTGCCTACCATTTTTTCAATCGCAAAATTAACACTTTGCAGCCTTGAATAAAACTTACAGTTTTAATTTCCAAATCGTTCCGTGCTTAAAAAATAAAATGCAAAGGCTGCCACCCATTTTGGGCCATGGCTTCAAAACAAATATTCACATGAGACTTAGATTTTATTTATGGAAGATATGGACTGTTTCCTGGTAGTTACAGGTATCTTTCCCTCTTTTTTATGTTGGCTGTTAAACACCAGTTAACAGTGTTCACTGGTATGCTGCAAGTTCAGGCTTACTTTAGCAATCCAAAGATTTCACAAGGATTTTCCAGATTACTCTATGCTTTCTCTTCTAGGCAGGGAATAGATGATTCCCAAACAGAAATATGGTTTTTAAAAAGCTTCTGCTGACAACACAATGCCAAGGAATTAACCAAAAGGGAAACAGATAAAATGGCTTCCTCTGCAGTTGCAAAATCAGTTTGCCCATCAATGTATAGTTACAAAAAAATTACTGAACAGCAAAGTGGAAGCAGCACTCAGAGAACTGAGTTCTGTGAGGTGTGAAACCTTGTACAGAGCAGCCCAGTGTTCTGCTTGGCCTTCTCATTCCACAAAGCAAACACAGTACGCATATGTTCCTTAGAAGTTAGCCTGTAAATCTAGCACACATACTATTTTCAAGGAGTTGTGCTTTTCTATAAACTAAACAAGATCATTGGGGATATAAAAGGTCTACTGTAACCTTGGAGCTGCCCTGCTTTTTGCTTTATGAGCTTATTTATAGCTATATAAGTCATACCTCTGGGTCTGATCTCTGGTAAGAATTCTCTGTCACTAGAAAAGACAGGGTGTTAAAAATTTAATAGAAGCCTTATGAACTGTGAGGATGTTGTAGGTGAGTCATGAACGCAGAGGGCACCAAAAAAAAAAAATAAAAAAAAAAAAAAGAAGAAGAAAAAAACCCCAAACCAAACAACCTGAAAAACGGTAGCAGCTGTTGGCTTTCATCTTTGGAGCCACAACTACTTCACTGGAGTCTCAGGCATCAAACTGATACAGGACAAGAGGCACACAACAATGAAGCCTGAAAGTTCTCCTGATGATGATAAGGGACACTCTCTTATTGTGTCTCTCTTCTCCAGCTGTAGGTGAAAAGCTTTTAAATGCCATCCATACAGGCTGCACAACATATCCATTTCTGTAGGCATGTGAAATTCTGCATCCAAAGTTTGTCACTTTTGTTTTATTCTTATGCTGTTCCTCTGAAGCTTGACTCTACTTCCACTATGAAATACTTGCCACAGAAAATAATTCCTTACCTTTTTCCCCTCTCTACCAACTCAATAATTCCTTATTAAATGACTGAGTTCATACATTTTAGTCTAACGGTGTTTTAGTTAATTCTCCTTCAGTCCTCTGAGAACAAAAAGGGGAAATTATTCAGAGCATAGTCCCTGATTCACAGGAAAGATGATGATAACATGAAACCTAGTAGATGAACATTCTTAATATTTTTTTACTCTTTGCATTCTGATTTAATTGCAATTGACAGTCAGTAGTATGGAGGAAAAAAATATTTCCACAATGGAATACTGCAACTTTTTGTCTCAAATACTTCCTTTCCCTTTCAGAGAATATATAGTTCTCAAAGTGATTAGATAAAACTGTATGTCTTCTGGTGGAGGTAGTTGCAAAGCATTTCGCAAGCCCCACAAACTATATTAAAAGGTATTACTTATAGCAGTGCTCCCTAATACATGGCTCATGAACAACAGGAAGGTACAGAGTTTGACAGGTCATGAATCCCATGTTAATGCTGGGCTGTGTTTCAATGATGTAAATTCTTCATCATCACCTTCATGCAGTTTCAGTGAAACAGATACAAATAGCTTCCAGAGAGGACCTAACATCTTGACTGCAGGCAGGATGCTAGAGCAAACCCAAGTATTTCAGTGCCCAGACACTAAGCTGCTCTAAATCAACTGAAACATGCCCTTGTCCACCTCCCATCATTATCTTAAACTTACAGCTTCCTACTCAGCGCAATTATTTGTTCTGCTTTCAGAATCAGTATTTCAAGGGACCTGAGAGTTGAACCTGAGATACCTACTGAGCACAGCACTACCATGCAGGAATGGTGAAAACATATGTGCTTGTAAGGAAATACAGCTTTTTCCTACTTTTAGTCATTGTTTTTTAAGGAATTTAATCCAAATTTACTTTAGGTTCAGGATGTGAGTTTCAGTAGGAAAGTGTCTGCCAAATGTACCATTTCTGGATGATTTTAGCAAGTCTGATGCTAGTCATAATATGATGGGTGCATTTACCTGGCAAGAGTACACTTGAGAGTATCATTTAGATTGGACATCAGGCAGATAGTCAGCAATGAAGAAAACTGATAGAAAATCCTTCTATGGGAATTAAGTCAGAGTGATGTAGAGCTGCAGCAGGAAGACCCTGACAGCTACGAAAATGCTAAAGAAGTCTCATTATTTTTTACTTAGCATGAAGGCTATACCACCAGGCTACATACAATTTAAGTAGTATGAAAGAAAGTAACATTACTGCTGACTCATTTTGAGAAAGGGAAAGGGGAAAGAAAGCTCTAGAGAGGGACCAAGAAAGAATAGGAGCAAACCACCACAGGCTCCTTCACCCCCTCCTGTGCACATTACAATTTGGTAATTGACAATATACAAAGAGCACGTAACATAAAGGCAAATACAAACTGATTAAAATAAATAAATGAACTTCTACATTTTTCTTAAAACAAAACCATATACTAGAAAATAAAAATGCCACAGCAACAAGGTTAGAAAAAGAAAAAAACATAACAAGTCATTCACTTTATCAGCAAAAGAAAGACAAAAACCTATAAGAACTGAAAAAGAATGATGAAAATCAAAAACATTATCTCCATTAAAAAAAAGTAATAAAAAAATACATAAAAATATTTAGAAAGCATACCACATTGATTTCATAACAGTCAACTTACATCAACAAATTGCCCGCATGTTTTTTGGCATGAAAGGAAAAATTTACAAAAGAAAGTTGTGTAAGAATGCTCTTGGACAAGTAGCATTGCCACATTCTTGTAACTTGCTTTTTTTCATTGTTGTTTCTTAAAAACTTTTTTAGCAAAATGTTTATTATTTCTTTTTTAATATTATTGTTTTACAACAAAGGGCGATACAGGGAGGCAACAACACATACATCCACACCACATAACATGAAAAGAAAAAAATCTTGCACCTTAACAAATTTGAACTTTTTTTTTTCTGCTGTTTTTTGGTTGTATTTTTTTATCTTATGTAAAGTTATTAGCATATTACAGTTGAAAAATCCTGTACATTTTATAGAATTTACTTTTGCTTGTTTGCATATCTACAGATATAATGTTTTTTGAAAGCAAAGTTTGTTGCTTTTTTGCCTTTTTGGTCAATTTGATATATATTTTTTTAAACATTTTCTTTTTTCTACAATTTTTGTGTGTGTGTTTTAAGGAATGGATGACTGCACATAAAATTTTAACAATGCTAAAGAAAGGGGAACTTACTGGAAGAAAAAATGCCTAGGGTGGATGGAGTGGGAGTGTAAAAATCTATGAGTGTACTACACAGGAGATGAAGATGATGGGAGTGAATGTGTAAGTCAGTTGCCATGTCCATGTAAGGGCGGTACGGAGTGATCTAGCAGCATTAGAGCTTCTGGCTGTAAGGAAGGGATGGGCAATATACAAAAACAAATGAGCATATTCATGCCCATCAACAAAAAGAAAGAACAGAACTCTAACATTGACAATCTCACAAACCCTAAGCTGCAACTTCTTCAACATGCAAGTTACAAAAAATTAATAATTATAGTATTAATATTTACATTTTCATTAAAGGTTCTCAAATTATAAAAACAGTTAAAACTTTTCCCTACTAAAAATAGCAGTAAAAATACATAAACGAATAATAATAATAATAATAGTAAAACAAAAACCAAGGAAACTAGTTTTATGCATTGGAATTAGAACAACTTCATCTGTAGCTACCCACAGCCTCCTTCTTCTACGAACAATTTTTCTGAAGTCCATCAAATTGACATCAATATGCTCAATAATTTGAGACAATCATTTCTTGAGCAAATCACTCTTTTGAATGTAATGACTGTGTGGCACAGCCCTTCCCCACTCTCAAATTAGGTTGCTTTTATATTCAGATTCTCTGGAGAATCTAAAAAATACAGCTGTAGGATTCTGCCAGTGAAGTAGTTCCTTATTTAAAGAGGGAAATAGAGGGGGAAATTGCAGAAAACAATTCATAACTCTTTTGTTTTGTTTGTTTGTTTTTTCATGATTAGATTGGAACAAACCAAATCTAAGATAGAAATTCAACCATTGAAAATAAATACATCAAAATATAACTATGTAGAGATATACTAAAAAAAAAAGCAAAAAATTAAAAAGAGCACTTTGTTCCCATGACGAAGGGAGATAAATAACAATTGTGGGGTTTTAAAATTTTATTTTAAAAGAAAAAATTACTCCACACACTTCTAAAGATGAACAAACCAGATGCACACATTGAAAGGAACAGACAAAGCAGTCCAGGGACACTTTCATAATTTGGATATGTTTTTTGTTAAGAATCAGACACTCTTCCCTCCCCCTCCCATCTAAATTTGCTTTCAATTGTTGGCCCAAAATCCCACCACCCTCCAGTGTTGCTTTTTTTTTTAATAGATCTTTTTTTAAATCACTTCGTTTTAAAATAAACATGGAGAGGAAAGAAAAATAAAAAGGACGTGCAGTCTGGATGTACGTCATAAATAGACATAGAAAAAGATAGAAGAAATTGGCTGAGATCGACAAATGGGTTATATAATAGCTTAATTTTACTGTAGGATGTTAATAATAATGCATGCTTAAAGTAAGTTGCATTTAGGGAAAGTAGAAAAACAAAACAGCAAGCAAGGGGTTGGGGGGCGGGCAGGCGTGGAGGGGAGGGAGAAGGGAGCAGGGGGTGTAACATCCATGCCTCTCCAAAAAGGGCAAAGCACATTCCAGCGGGTTCTCTGCATTTCTGGGGGAGGTCGGAAGGGGAAAAGGGTGAGGAGAAATCATAAGCTATGCTAGGACACAATTTTCACTCTGACTATAACATTATATATGGATCAACACTCAGAACTCCAGACTCCAGCCCTTATTCTGGCCCTAACTCACCAGGGTATTCATGAAATGAGTGGCATTTACTTTTCTGCCTAGTCAGACTGGACTAACTCCTGTAAGCACTTGAGCAAATAGTGAATATTTATTTGAAGTTGTGAGCAGTTATTCAGATGTGCTATCTATGATTACTGCTGGGGGTCCACCCCAGCATTTGGTACTAAGGCCATATGATTTTGCATAGGCAAACATGCCACTGCTAGCATTAAGATGGACTAGTTTATTCTATGCTACAAAAGGATTTAAAGTTCAAGAAGATATTACTAGTTGATTCTATCTGAATCTTTAACAAAACTGGATCCCAAACACTTTATGTTCTAGAGGGGTCATTGGCTTCCTCTGAGTTCCCTAGGCAACAAATATGATGTCCTTATTTTTCTTGTATAAAGACCATCACCCCAACATCAGGATCCTTCTAGAAGGAACTTGGGACCCCAGCAAAACAAACTGTTCTGTCTGATGTTTTAGGAAAGGGTAAACAATACATATAAAGCTTTGGACCCTGCCCATGATGAATCTCTCCGGCAGATGGGTAAAGCAGGCTGTCAGCACTGCACATACCCTAGGTTTCCAGCAAGATCACTTCATAAACCATCATAAAGGTTATGCTACCGCCAATTAGTGAAAGCAGGTGGCTATCTTGACTTGAACTTCTAGGAAGAATGGGACTATCCACCCTGTAGAGGTAGCCAGGGGAACTTTTGTATAAATACAATAATAAACAGGTAAGATGCTTTGGTACTTACTATCATGAAGAACAGTAGCACCTCTAAAGCCACTCAGAGACCAGTATTAGTTCTGGGGAATGTCAAATAAGCATAAAACCCACAAAAATTAAGCAGTCCATACTGGTTTTACATGCTTTTACTGGGAAGTGTTTAGTTCTAAGAGGAGTTATATGAGAAGACTCTTAACTCCCATTTCAGAAGTGATGAGGTTGCGGTGATTACCAGCACAGGGCATCTGTAGCTGGAATGTACCATGCCTTTGCTGGAGGACTGCACTGGACCTATCTTCTACAACCCTTTGGAAAACATGTTAGGAAAGGAAGAGGTCCAGCCAAAGAAAAGGAAACCTGGTCAGGGTGATCTCAGGGACAGAACATGCAGGTTGAAGGAAGGAAAACAGTAGAAATACATAATGTTGAACATAGGAAATTTTGGGGATTCATTTGTGGATCAGAAAAGATTTGCTAGGAATAGAAAAAAAAAAAAAAAAGACAGAAATGAGGCCTTTGCAGACCTCAATGGAGATTTTTATTTGGCAAGGTTTCAAGGCTAGTGTCCCTGGACACCACTCCCTACCAGGATTCTGAGACTCTGGTTTAATTGTACTCAGGGAGTTTCACAAAGAGGCATTTAAGCTTTGAATTTTAATCGGTATTTGTCATGACTTGCAGCTGGATTTTCAGAGTAGTGAAATATTCCATTTCAGCACATTAGAATTGAGTGCCTTCTCTTTGATGCAAAACAGTCTGTAAGGCATGGGTCCGGATGCCAACTGTGCAGTCTATGTCGGGCTGCTCCAGCAAATACTTACACCCTATTTGACTGTGCAGTCTATGTCGGGCTGTTCCAGCAAATACTTACACCCTATTTGACGGTAAATGCCTAACTCATTGCATGGGGGTCTGGAAAAGTCTTTTACTGCCTGAAAGATCAAAAGAACTAAAGAATCACAACTGGAGCCAGGGACACTTAAAGAGATGACAAGAGTTGTAAAGGAAATCTTGATGTTAGACTTAGAAGAGAATTTGAAGGGTGCTAAGCAACATTATTTACTTGGTCAGTACAGAGGTGCTTGAACAGAAGCAAAGTTCTTCAGAAAATCTGGGTCCAGCAATTTCTGCCAAGGCTGGAAAAACCTTCTCCAGTCTTTTAAAAGATCTAGCTGTTAATAGTCAAAACTACATGTCCTAGTTTGAAAATTGGATCCAAAGTGTTTCCACATGAAGCTACACAGACAATATTTTATAACTTAATATTTAGCAAATTATTCCTCCTCAAAGATAACCATCAGTAAAACCATACCAAAGTATACCAAAGTATAACCATTGCACCATTTTTTTTTTAATTTTCAAAAACTTAAATTAGATCAAAGAATAGAGGCATCTGTACCATCAAGGCTTACAAAGTTCTTGTTTGAAGGATTAATAGCTAACTTTTTCAAATTAAAAAATCCACATTTCAAAAGGGAGACAAAAAGCCCCTTGCTCAGCAGCTGTAATTATGAAGTTGTGTCTTCTCATTTTAAAATGCTCTTGGTGAAGATAATGTGTGTGTTAGAGAGCAAGATCATAGATGGTAACTTAAGATCTAGGCCTGCATTACTGTCCCCAGATTCATGCTAACCTCTGGAACTTCCATATCTTCTACCACTCAAGTTCTCGGGCTCCATTAACCTGACAGTTTCTCTCTTCCCTAACACACTGAACCTCACATTATTTGAGTTCTGTGCACTCCAACACAACTCTAGCAATATATCTCATTATTAACCAGCTGTACCGGCTGCTTCTTCTGACTTAGTGGTCCAGCTATCCTCTTGATGCACTTCAAATGTCCAGGATTCCCTGCTGGCCTAACCATGCACTCCTCCTTATTTGGGATACTTTTCTTTCTGTATTTTTTTGTTCCATAGTTGAAAAACAAGGATGAAGTCAGGAAAATCTCTTTTTTGTTTTGTTGGGGTTTCTTTCCTATTTTATTGTACTTTGACATAATTAGAATGGGACCCAAGACTTTCAGTGCTAAAAGGAAGCATGCATTTCACCACTGCACAATCTGGGTTCCCAAACTGCTGTTATCTTTCTAGGTTTACTTTATATATCAGGCAGCACCCTTTTAGAGTCATTTAAGGCCATACACGTCAGACAAGAATACTACTGACACATACTTCTAAGCAGGTGATACTATCAAAATGCCCGTGAAAAGAAAAAAATGGAGAACTTCCAGCGGACTGGAAAGTGTTCATTTTTCTGTAAAAAGTTTACCTACAAAGCAGAGAAAAAGGTACTGTTAGCTGTTCATCTGCTTTTAGCTTCAAGATGTGTTGGCAGCATTTTCTCCTCTGGCTAGAATATTTTGGTAGCAGAAATATATGTTAAATAGATAAAAGAGAAAAAAGTCCTGCAAAAATCTCCACTTTAGGCATATATCTATACACCAAGGAAGAGAAGAATCTTCCCAATTTCCAGTGATTTCACCATTAAATATTTACACAAACACAGACTAAGAGACTTAGTTCTCTCCCTCCCTCTAAAACTGGCTAAGTTAACTTTATGGTTGTTTAAAAGTTAGTGAATTTACCTCTTCTTAATATAAATACTATATGCTAAAAATGCTAGATCCAGGAAGAAACCCTCCTAAGAGCTATCAATGCAGCATGGCTTTTCTGACTGTTCACAGCTCAATCATTTTCTGGCATATGGAGAAAACGGGAGAAAATGAGCAGAAGAAAGGGGAGATTGTTCCAAAGGATGAAGTCCCCAGAAAGAGAAGTCAGGTGACGGATTCTGACAAGAATCGGGGAAACTTGGTATTTCTAGATGGTCCTTCCCGCTTGTAGTAGCTCCCAAGATGACCTGTGCATTCTTGCATGCTTTTAACCTTTCTTAGAGCAGTATTTTGCAGACATCCAGCCAAATGAATGCTTAGCAGACCACAAATAAGAAATAGCTCATAGATTAATAGGAGTAAAATACTGATTTTCAAGGAAACCCCCCATTCCTACCCCCAAGTCAGAATAAAAATCTGTTATATTTGGTTAGCTGGTCCACTACAAAACACAGAGAGGTAGGAATAGCCTAAGAAGATAAATTTTTTATATTACTTCCCTTGCACCAGCTGTTTGTATTGGGAAAAAGCTCTTTCATTCTAAGCCTACAGGCACATTTGAAGCTCAGAAATAAAAAAGCTAATCTATAGCAAGAATGTCTACATGAGCAGCACTGACAAAGTCCCACATGCCATCCTGTTTGTTTTTGTGTGTAAGAGTTAATTAATGGGACTTCTTTATAGCAATGAACTAGGAAATTATCAAATATAAAAGCACATTTACAGCTATCAATCAGAGCTAAGGAAATCATAGGGCTAAACCATGATGGCTCTCTGAAGTAAAGAATTTTTCAGGTGTTTGCCATAAGCTTATTATCATTTTACATTCCTCCAAATCAAAGAGTGTTTTGATGCTTCCAGTGCTAAGCAGCCCATCCAATATCACTGGCCTAAAAGTATTCTTTGCATGCATCTCTACTCAACCGTCTCTCTCCTGGGAGAAGGATCTGATATGTTTTTTTTGAAAGAGTGAAGATTGACATTTGCAGTCAGCCCAGCTAAGGCTTTTTTATGTAAAGCTTAAACTTAATCCTAAAAGTCAGTCACATGGGAAGAAGTCTTTCTGAATCCTGAGGGATTTTGCAGCCACAAATCAGATCCTCATACTGACAAACTCGATAGCAGAACTCCATCCAATAATTTGAATGGGAGAAGGGATAGTTTACTGCCTTCAGTCTAAACCCATGCAGCAAATGTTTCCTGAAGACTTACGGCATACTAAAATGCACTTAAGTTTTTGCTTATCTGCAAACAAAGAGCAGCAAGGGTATATGAAGTGTCTCCTAGTTTCTTCAGTGTATACCGCTATGAAGCAACCAGGTAAAAATACATGTAATCCAAATTACGTGTTGTCCAATTGCTAGTGAATACCTCATGGCTACCAGATTCCTTCTTTGTAGTTGTATGCCAAGAAGTCTTATGCTGTCATACCATTTAATATTACTTTTTTAGAATGCACCCAGGAAACATCAAGGTAACTCTCAAATATGCTGTCTAAGGGATCACGAGCCACATATGTATATGAAACTTATGTCTTAGAAAACTTACTGGGGATAATTACGTGAGAAAACTGAAGAATTTAGGAAATACTTAGCCTCAAGACTAATTTGAATGTCCAAATCCTTAAAGACATCTGCAATGTGTGTTTATGTAAGAAGGGTGTGCCATATTGAGATACTTGATGGAAATACTGCCTACTTGGCTGGCATATAAATACTCTCTTAGGTGCAGCTAAATCATAACCACATGAAGATCTGGATACTTCATGAATGTTATTTTGTAACTAACCTTACTGTTAACTCCACATTATCCTCTGTGGCAGTTGTACACCCAAGTTAACATGTATAACAGTTATTCCTATGATCTCTTGAATTCATATTTAATTACTCACAAATATATTTTCATATTGGATTCTTCAAGAAGTCAACTCTGGTGAACTTCAGAAGTAGATGGGACCCATTTGCACTGCAGATTTTTAATCACTTGCATGCTAGGCTACATTTACCATTTTTTGAAAGATCCTACAAAGTAATTCGATTCATCCCTCAGCTAGCATAAGCACATTACATTCTCAAAGCCTGTAGCTAGTCCAGCTGCAAGTGACTCAGTGGATGGAACTTCCTCCCTTGCTTTGCGAGAGGAGAATCAAAAGCATAGTAGATTCACTGTCAAAAGGTTTCTCTTGCAAAGAACTTAAACTTTTCTGATGGCATAGCGATCCTAGTTCTGCCCGCAATAATCCCTCTTCTAGTATTTCCTGCTGCTCTTACAGACATAAATCAGTGCTGGGAAGAACCTGCATTAGCAGCTGGTGTCTAGAGGGGGCTACTGTGTTTTTATTTTGGAACTGTAAACAGAACAAAGCAAAGCAAAACCACATGAAGAAAAATGTTGTCCACTTCTTGGATGGCTGAATAATATAGGATCATCTCAGACATTACTTATCTCTCTGGATGACATTCAAGATCTAAAGCATTTCACTTTATAAGTTTCCCAGTGAAGCAGTCGTAGCTTATTCTTGAGGATACATGGGAAAAACTACTACTACAGGCTTTTAACAAGGACCTTTAGCAGTGTACACACTGTGCTAAGGAAGTATTTTTGACAAGCCGTAGAAAAAAACGGGGGTGTTAATGAATGAGAATAAGTTGGGCTATACAGACATGGTGATGAATTACAACTAAAAACAATACATGATTTCCTTTGAAACTATATCAAGCCAGATATTTCAATAACTGAGAAGAAACCATGTCTGTTCAGCATTGTGAACTTCAATCCCTGGTAAAATGCAGAGTGAAGAGAATTTACGGTGTGATGGTTAGGAAACCAGCTTATTCTGGTAGGCTTTCAACAAGCTTCATTTACCTGAGCTTTCACACCTACGCTTTCTTCTTTCATTAATCAACACTATTGAAAAGGACACAGTAAGTATTTGCATGTTCTCTTCTATTGCGTTTGAGCACTGTACATCCACTCCTAGAGTAACTGGGGTGTAAGAGTCAAGAATGGAGGTGACCTATTCAAACTCATGTAGGAAAACTGCGATAAATCAGGGACTCGTAAGCATCCCAAAGATGACTTTTCCAGCAGTACAGCCCTGCTCATAATGTTACTCTTCTTCGGGTTTTGGACGTCAAAGTATGCGCTAGCTGCTGTGGATTAATTTGGGATAATGTTATTCCCACATCAAAACTGAAAGAAAACAAGCTAAAAAAAAATAAAAAAAAAATATAATTCCCACAGTGGAAGTTAAACCTTGAAACCTTGACAGTGCAAAATGCTATTGGGGGTTTAACTAGCTTGGACAGAACCCTGAAGAACGCAGAGAAAAATACCTCAGTACCAGCAGCTGCAGTTCAAATGAATAAGACAGGAGTTAATAGAAATTTTTTATCTGTATTTTTCCTCATGCTACAAGTCTTTGGGATTCCAGAATTGAGGACAAGCCCTTCAGTCTCCTTCTCAGCCAAGAATAATTCAAAATATTCCTCAGAATTAATAGAAGGGTTGCCTCACAACCATACTGAAAAGTACAAGTCAAGGTCCCCACCAGAAAACTGAGCTGTTGTTTAGTACTCTAGGGCTTTGTTTAATAGCTGGTTACCTGTAGAGGAAAAATGTTACATAAAAGACTTACTAATGAGAAGATCACTACCATGGAGACTGCTGATAAGTTCTACCACATTACCATTAGGAAGTGGTAGACAGACCTAGGTAGAAATCCTGATACTGAGTAAACACAAATAAATACAGACACAACTCTTCCTCTGAAAAGGAAAAAAGGGAATGCCACCCTTTTCAGCAGTATGTTAGGTGGTGTTCTGTCACACCAGTTCAGAGGATGTGATATGCTCGTTCCTTTTGATTGTACTAATGTTTAAATGTACCAGAATCCCCTTGAGACCTCAAACAGAGATGTTTGGAGACAGAATGGCAATGACTATTAATCCATGCTTTGATGTTAATTATCCTACTAGGCAGCACTTGTAACTGCATCAGAAATACAATAGAGCCAACTAATGTATGAACTATCTAGCTCTGAAGCACTGCGGGGGAGCCCTTTGTATAGGAGCTTTCAACATGTGAGCTTGCTCTTGTCTATCATTTGGAAAAGACAAGAGAGAATAGTGCCATGATTCAGGCATTTTGGGATGGATTTTTGGCAGAACTTCTTGTTTGTTTGTTTTTACGGGCAAGTTTAATACTAGCTGGGAAGTGTAGAAGAATAAAGAGAGGGGACTGTTTTTTGCAGATTTCCTTCTGAAAGTTCAGGATTACAGCTGTGAAAGGCTGCTGCAGGCAAATTTGAATCCTCTTTTTCAACATAGCGAATGACTGGAATAAACTCTACTGTGATTCAGAAGCCAAAGCTTTAAGCTGTTTATCGGAGGTTGCATTATAGCAAGAAAGTGGCTGGAAAGGGTATTTGCTCTGTTTTCACAACAGATTGGATTAGCAAAGAAATAGATCTCATTCCAAAAGTTAACCTACTTTAATATCAATGATACTAATATCTGGGGCCCTCAACATAAGAAGGATGCGGACCTGCTGAAGCAGGTCCAGAGGAGAGCTACAAAGATGATCAGAGGGCTGAAGCACTTCTTCTGTGAAGACAGGCTGAGAGTGTTGGGTTTGTTCAGCCTAGAGAAGTCTCAGGGGAGACCTTATAGTAGCCTTCCAGTACCTAAAGAGGCCTACAAGAAAGCTGGAGGGACTTTTGACAAGGGCATTTATTGATAGGACAAGGGGGAATGGCTTTAAAAATAAAGTAGACTTAGATTAGATATTAGGAAGAAATTCACTATGAGAGTGATGCGGCACTGGAATAGTTTGCCCAGAAAAGCTGTGGATGCTCCATTCCTGGCAGTGTTCAAGGCCAGGCTGGATGGGGCTTTGGGCAACCTGGTCTAGTGGAAGATGTCTATGCCCATGGCAGAGGTGTTGGTTTGATCTTTAGATGATCTTTAAGGTCCCTTCCAAACCATACTATGGTTCTACAATTCTATAATAATACTACTTGGGTGTATTTCACAAGCACAGATAAAGAGAGTATGTCCTTGAATAAAGCTGATGAGCTGGACACCAGAATTCTTCAGGTCATTCAGACTTTAAGGACTTTTTGAAGAAAAATTCAGGGTGACTGACATCTGCTACTAATTAATGCTGCTTATCTCATTGGTAAGCTAGGTGGCCTTGGCATCCTTTATCCCTTATCTTCACACCATGATAAGATAACATATATCCCACTATCACGAATGTGTTGTTTTTTTTTAAACACAGTTAATATTCATAGACTAGGGCAGGTCAGATTGCTGTGGAATCACTAAAAAGATATATAGTCATGCATATGTTTTCCGTATGACTCTCTACTGTATTACCTGAAACATTTGTATTTAAATTTTAGGGTTATTATTAGAAAATCAGCTAAAAGATGACTTTGCAAAGCTATTAACCACCATGTCTGAGCTTCATGGTTTAGTAATTCACAGGAGCATAGCAATCATGAATACCTGTGAAATGGAAGTTAACTGCAGATCAAGTCTAATAGGATGGAAAGTTAATTAAAAGAAGCTTAAAAAAAATCTTATCATATTAGGCTTTCCTCTGCTATGAAGTAAGATGTTTTATGGTTAGGTTTTAATAGGAAAGTCTATTACTTTCTCATAGACTCTAATTTCCTTTATCTGTATGAGCCACAAAATTTTCTCATGCAGATTATTTTTTTTAATGAATTCATCATTTCTATTCATATTCTTATTCTAATCGATGGTCTTATGCACAATCAAAATAGAGACAGAACTGGAAATATTATGTTAAAAAACAAACACTTTATTTTGGTAATTCTGCTATTGGCAAAACTTGCAGCTTTATACTTTGTGACTGAATTAAAAAGGTGTCCAAATTCTAATCTTAGTGCTCTGAGATTTACTGGCTTATTACGGTACTAATGAACAGCACTGTTCTGAAGTTAGAAGAAAGGGTTCACCTTCAAAAGACTCATTATAAACACTTGAGCCAATCTGCATCCTTCCTTGCCTTTCACAAAAGGACACTAAACATAGACAGGCACATAGACCAACATTACGCTGGAGAAGAACTGGTAGATTTGTCTGTTATTCCCAGTGCTTAAACAATCCATGCTAGTCTTTCATGGTAAATTTAAGTGTGTAATGCAAAGTGGTTTCTTTTTGTAGCCTTCCATGGCACTGAGTTATCCATCAAAATGGAAGCATGCCAGAAGTCAATTATCAACTCTTGATTTCTACTACATGTTACACAGCTAAATGCAAAGGACACTCTCCTTCCCAACTTCTAATCATTTCAGGTGCCTCGCTCTTGGATATGTGAGTGTTCTGTGTTTTCAGAAGTTTGTCTTTTCTTATTTATTGATTAGTGAATCCATAGAAGGCACTCAAATAAATATATTAGACGTAAGCTGCCATTGCTGCATTATAGATCCATCACAATTCCTTATCGTTATTTTATTTCTCTGTCTGATAATTTAGTAGTGGTAATCTCAGCCGAAAAATACAGAAAAAGGGAACCAAGTGGCAATTCAAACATATAACTACAAAGAGAAGAATTCAGCACAGAACTAACAGGATACAAAACCATTAAGGCCGGTGGACTGGATTCTAAAAGCAAATATATGTATCAGGGAGGACAAGTCAAAAATATTTGTTTGCTCATTTACAGCTTTCAGGTATAGCCAAGGGTGAAATTGTTCATTTTGCTTTAACAAATGTGGATTTTCATACTAAAAACGTAATTCAGAAACACTTCCTCCCCTTTATTAATGAAATTCGTTTAACCTCAGGAGTAATTTTTCCTCCTCCCACCTCTGCAACTGTTGTGTGCCCTACGGATCCTTTTTTCCATGCATCTCTCAAATCTTCTCCATGTTTCTCTCCACTAAAGTTTGTTAGTGAGTAACCTAAGGAAGCATCCTTCTAACCTCATTTATTACAATATTTATAAAGTGAAGACAACAGTGTTCATCTTACTAAAGTAAGAGCTCTTACTAATGGTCTGAAAAGCTTCTAACTAATACCTGCAAAACATTTTTGAAGTCTGAGATAAACAATGGTATCAAAGTACTAACAGTATATTTCTGGTCAAATGCAGTACCTGACATAAAGGGCTGGGTGTTCTGTCAGATAAGACCAAGAAGATCCAGAACACTATCAAAATGCAGAAATAAAAATGGGAATCGCAATGACTTACTTTGAAGACAAAACATATTTTATCAGCAAAAGGAAGGTTCACCTCTGCTGCCTTCAAGAATACTAATGTGCAGAGTACTGATGCACCAACGGGGCTCAAAAAAGTAAGTGGAAGTCGGAAATGCCTCAGCTCAGAAAACCAACAGGCATTTCTCATGTGTTCAACCACCCAGAATTAAGTAGAACACTGTAATGAAATACAGCAAAAAAATGTAGGTGATAAACACCTTATAAAAGCAAACTGTTGTACTCTACAGCTGAGCTTTGAAATGCTGTGGCTAAAGACTTTTCTCTGTGGGTTTTTTTTTTTCCTCCCCAGACTGTGATTTAAGGTCTAGCTAGTGATTTATTTTTTTTTCACATATAGCTATACAAACTCAGCCTTAATCCTACAAACTGCTAAATACTTTCTACTTACGTTAATCTCAATGAAAACTGAAGGCACTGAACATCTCATCAGGCTGCCAGTGTTTGCAGCCATGTGGTTAGTGTAATTAGCAATTATGCATGCACACGTATACATACAGGAGTCCTTACACAGTTTTTTGAATTTTTTGACCATGAAAGTATTTAACTTGCATCCAAATTCCAAACTGCTATGGAGATCCAAGTGCTGACTGCTTCCTTTTCTAAAAGAAAAATCAACATCCCGTTCATAAAAGTTCTGGACAAAGGGCTTGGAAGAGAGTTATAAACAAGTGAGGAATGTGGTGAAAAAGCTCTGCTGTTGGTATTTTAAGCCTACTATCAAGTGTAGTTTCACTGGAATTCCTTGTGCATTTAAATATTTTTTCATGCATGCAATGAATTTCTTAATTCACCGTTTCAGATCTGATGTTCAGTCCTGGCCAATTATCCTACATCTGAAACTGAAGAGCATGCTTTGCTACTCACCTGCAGCAGTTTTACACTGATAATAATGCTTATATGCATTATTGCTAACTTACATTAGCACTGAGAGGTAGAACATGTGCATCATTTCTTACAGCAGAATCACAGAAATGTGACATGCAGGCCATCTCTTGGGGACCAGTACAGGATATTACCAGCACTCTGTTTTCAGAACTAAGATATTTTCTAGAACTATCCAAAATCTGCCATCATATTATACAACTGAATAATACTTATGGGTTTTTATATATATATTGTGCAACTGAATAACACATGTTTTTTTACATATATATATATACTTACACATATATGTACTATATGTTACATACATATAGATATGTTTATATACACACACATATATATGTATGAATACATATGTATATGTTTCCCTTAATTTCTATTTGCAGCACTTTTCCCAGTGCTCCAGTCAGAAACGCAGAGCTCACATTTCTTGGATTTAATAAAAGGAAACTGCATTTGTCATCCCTTAATCCTCTGTGGCAGAGAATCTCTTTCCACTGCACCAGTTCCCTATGCTTATTAAGCTTTGCAACTATTTTCAGAACTCAGCCTGTGTAGAAGCAGAAGCTTCACCGTAATGGAGCAGAGAGATAACAGTGCCTCTCTACATGGCTTTGTCACTGCTACCCCTGAAATGATGTGTACAGTTCTATGCATTTCATTATCAGAAAAGAACAGCACAAGACAAAACAAAAGAGAAAACTGATAAAGAACTGCTGTTCAACAAGGAACAACGATCACTGCTCTAAGCTGATGTCTAAAATCTTTAACTTCATTGTAGATAGCTCAATTGTCTTGTTTTGCATTTTCTGAAATCTACCTTGAATAAAGAAAATTAATGTAATATGACACACTGCAGTAAAAGCGGTCATTGGCCTAACATGACTGGATCCCCAGAAAAATGACTTCCTGGAGCATGTATCTGTCAGAAGGTCTAAGAAATCTGTAGGACCAAAATACAACCTTTGTTTAAAAGTGAAGGAGAGATTAACTGAGGTTTGAAAGTGAAAAAAGAATTAAGACTCCAAGGTCTTATTTCAAGTCTTGCCATTCAGACAGTCCTTAAGGGCCTGTCCACAAAAAGATTAACTAAGTCTTGTCAGCCTATAAATCTAAAATTTAGATCTTTGAAGCAAGTGCTCAGCTGCACTAATAACCACAAAGCTCCTCTCAGCCTCTGGAAAAATAATGGCAATATAGCTATAAAATGTTGTTGGAGCTATTGGACATTCACACATGCAGCAATCTCTAGGATCCAAATGTTACAATCAATTTTAATAAGCATATTGAATGTGTAGCTGGCATCAGAGATTAAATCCCAGTAAAATACAAGAAACAATACTGCTTTTATAGGGATTTTAAGGCAAAAGCAGTATGTATCAATACTGATTGATAGTCCAAATAATACCATCAAAAAGCTGGGCCTTCACAAAAAGTCTGTTTTTAAAAGTACATCAGTGGGCTGTTACCTCATTCAGTGCTCAGACTCCTAATGAATTAGCTTTAATAGAAGCTAAGCAAATTAGGTGGGAAAGAAGAAACAAAACTGCTGAAGTTCGTTAGGATACTTTTCCATGTGAATATAGTGTTCTTACATGAGGAGCACAAAGCCTGGCAGTTCTTAAGAGTTTCTTAAACTATCTGAACTGGCAGCTCATGTTTGGACACTTGCCACCCATGAGACAGGCCAGCAGAAAACTTGCAGCTTGTCATCAGGAAGGAAAGGTCATGGGGGAGACAAAATAAAAAATCACCAGAACAACAGATCTACTAATTCAATAGTAAATGAGGTATAGATGATAGATTCATTTTTCCTATGCTATCAGTTCTTTGCATTTTCTGTACAAAACACTACCAGACACTCATTCTTCAGCAGAGAATTGTGTAAATACCTTTGCAGAGGAGGTAATATAGGGAACCAACTACTGAACTAGGTTTCCTCACTCTTCCCATAGGAAGGAAGAATTACTATTAACAGAGAGAGCTAGACACACAAATGGCTGCTGTCATCTTAAACAATCTTGTTATTAGAATAGAGGTGCTTCAGGCACAGTTTTACCAGCTGTTTCTAAAACTATTGCCTTAGTGAAGGAGACTTTTTTGCTCCCTCTCCAAATTAAGTTTTCTCTGGTCTTCCTTTCCAAGGGAAAAGCAATAGATATGGAAAACAACACGTAGGAAAGATGACACAGCTTCAGGAATGGACTTTTACCATTGCTATTCAAAATATAATGAAAAGCTATGAATGAAACAACCAAAGATGCTGAAATACACTGGCCCAACTCTTTTGAAAATGAAATCAAAAGTTTTCTCTCTCTAACACAATTGGTACAGAATTAGTGACAGATGTTTCCTATGAAGAAAAAGATGGATTAATGTTCAGGAGAACCTAAGAGTGAAGAAAGGATGTTGAAAAACTGAAAAGGAGTGGTAAAGAGCTCCCACGTTAAAAGGTGTAGATTACTAGTCATATTTTCAGAGATGAAAAGAAGGGACTAGTGAAATCCCCACACAATACTTACAACTACAAAGCTTTACTTTGTTACGCAGTAAGATATTTTGTTAGGATGTGATTTTTTTTTTTAATTTTTATTTTTAAAGCATCAATTTCAACATGAAAAGAAATTTTAAGACAGAAGTTGAAATTTACATTTTAGGAGTCATAAAACATTTTCTTATGTTGGATTTGACACACACAGTTCAGAGAAGACTAGATGGACTCCCCACAGTACTTTGCCAACACTAAATCTTCACTTTTATCAAAAGAAGAACTAGGGCATGAACATTTTCAACTACCTTCCAGTCTTTGTATTCCCCTAGGGCTTACCTGGCATGTTTAAGAATGTGAAGTAAAGGGTTTCAGGCAAACCTGAAAACTCAGTTATATTATCAGAAAATAAAGCTTAAAAGTCATTCATCACTTCATGCTCAGAGGTCAGTCACTCGACCACTGTGTGGGGCATGTCACAGAGTTTTTTCTAGGTGAAGGCTATCCATCAATCACTGGAATATGGGCAGATGTGGTTATATGTCCAGTCTCCTGTACAAAAAAGTACTGTTTTTTTTTTTTGTTTCAGATATGTACATACTCCCACTATTTGCCAAGTTCCTTGACTTTCTCTCCATCTGTCAAACCCTCCTTAATCCTCCCCACAGCTCTCTGAGAGCCTCCAAATCCCTGGCAGAGATAAGTGATTCAGAACTTTGCCAAAGGCATCTCCCTGCTGCAAGTTCAGATGTGTGCGGGAGGTCCTCTATTTCAGACTAGGCACAGATCTCAAACCTGAAAGTCACACTTGCCTGCACTCACAAAACTCCTGCCCCAAAACATGGGGATATACTAGCTGCTTTCCGAGTTATACAAAAGCTGAAGACTTGAATTAACAGAACTTAACAGGAGTATGAGAAAGGCGATAAGGCAAGGTTCAATCTATTTGTTCCACATTTGCTTGCAAAGATCCTAAATAAGTTTATTCTACTCCTCTATTTCAGTTTCTCCAAATGCTCCTTTTAGCCAGAACATAAATGCAACATTAACAGGTATATAAATATACACACATGTCTACATAGAGAGAGGCCACGTGCGTGCACATGCTTTACAATATATTAATGATCTATGTTTCAACACTAAAGGAATTAGCATATAGGAGAACCACAGATTCTAGGGGAAATATAGATCCCCAGGCACTTCACAGTAGACTTGTTTCATTGAGAGAAATCAGAAGAAATTAAAATTACATTTTTATAAACTAGAAAATACCCTGAACTAATAACAGGGCTATTTTTGCTGTTCTTATCTGTTAAATATAAAATTCACAAAGTCCCCAAGATTTCGGCAATGAAAATCAGTAGTTGTAAAACTAGTATCTGAAAACATTCATACTAGTTTCAGTACTAGGGCGAAAAAAAGGAGAAGAATTATTGACATCCATCAAAAAAAGAAAAAAGAGAAAGCTCGTAATTGCTTTGCACTTCTGCTGTCCCACAAAGACAGAACAACGTTTTTCCCCTTTTTGATGTCTCTGATATTTTTTGTTCTGATACTAAGACAGTAAAACCAGTGACAAGTGTTAGAATTTTCTTTTTGCTCTGAAAGAAGTAATTTTGAGATTTTGTATGCTTGTCTCTAAAATAGCTGTACTTCTTGATTGCCAGAAGAGGAGCTGATGATCCTTATAACACCACCCCATGGGACTGAACAACTTCAGTTTTTATAAGACTCAGCAGAAGCAGAGAAATGAGTCCTTGAGTGTGGCTTTTTTGTAAGGTTTGAATAATGTATTTATTAGTGCAGTGAAAATGCAGAACAAAATAAGTTGTCAAATTGGTAGACATCTGTGATTTCAAATCAAGTCAGTCTAATTATTTTTGCTTCTATCCCTAGTTTCAAAACTGGCATGATCTTTGTCTCCTGCTCCTCACATAGCATTTAAGGTGTTAACACTTCACATTGCTCATGAATTGGGACTCCCAGCTGCTTATGTTTGTTATAAAGCACTGATTTCTAGCTCTTGTGATTAATAAATTGGAACTGAAATACAGAGGTAGAATGAAGGAAAGGTAATAACCCCTTTGACATAATTATAAGCTTTGGTATCTCATGATTTCCTTGGGTTGAAAATGGAAGTAGAATAGGTTTTCCTGCTCTACTGATTTATCATTCCAGGTGTTATAGTTCATGTGAACATTAGTATCCTTTGGCTTCGAATACATCAGGCACCTTCATATCTAGGCATGATGACCCAAAGAAATATATAATAAAACCCTTTAGAAGCAAAAGCGTATCTCTGTTCCTAGTAGCTCTAAATGCTCAACATGTTTTCTCTCTAACAGGTATCACTTATCTTTCAGAAATCAGACAGTTTCTTCTTGTTTAATCAGTTGCTATAGACATTCAAGGATCTAATATACATACATTTGCTTTTGATGCAAAATCTGTTCCTGAGTCGTGTGCTAGCTCTTCTCTTCCACCAAATGTGTCACTGGCTATTTTTAATTTCTTTCCCATATATTTTACGAAGCTGAAAATCAAAGCTAACAGGGACAAAAAGCAAGTCCCAGCAGGTTGAAAATATCATATCTTAGTATTTTAGACATGTGTCAGCTTGATAACATAGGCACAGCACTAGAGGGATTGCCAGAATGTGACAGTGCACATGGCTTAGAGTTTAGAGAACATGCTTTAAAAAAAGACTGGAAGGCAACAAGGGCAAGGTAGCCAGACTGTGGGTCTGATCCTTATCTCCTCCTGATCTTAAATGTAAAACAAGGGAAACTTACATCAGCTAAGTCAGGATAGATAAACTTGGAAGTTTTTGAAGCAAAAATCTGATCAGGATGCAAGTTGAAGTGATGGAAATGCTGATATGAAAGATCTGTATATTGGAGTCCTCTCATGACATACATTTATGTAGTCTGAGCATAGCTCATTCCATTGCTTGTGTTAACTCTAGGGGAAAAAGTGTTATTTAATGAAAATGATGCCACACCAATGTTCCCTGACATGAAAATATTTGGCTTTTGTATCCCTCTCTTGCTTCTTTCTGTATTAACAGATTAGGAGTTGTATCTACTTCATAAAAATAACGCAATAATAGCAAGTGAAGATAGCATTTAGCACTAAAACCTTTACAATATCATAGTTTTGTTATGTTTTGGTAGTTAGCAGTAGAGTACCATTTTGGTGTGTTGCACAGCAATTTGCACCTGAATATCAAAGTGCATGAAAATATTAATTGTCTCCTTTCCCTTCATCTCCACCTCATTTAGCTAAGAGGTATTTAATTTATCCTGCATTACAGGTAGGCGAATGAGCAATATAGAAGCACAGTCACAGAAGGAATCAACAGTAGAGTTGCGAGTGGCACACTGAAATTCAGGCTTTTATCCTTGGCTTCCACATCTCAACCCTCAGCTCCCCCTTGCTCATGTGACAAATGACAAAATGACAACAACAAATGTCACATGAGCTGAAGCCAGCAGCCTGCCTCAAGACAGAAAACAGAAATATGAACTATTCCAAGTGCCAGAAATCCATCTATATACTTAGTGGGATAAAATGGAGCACAATGGTATCTTCTATGGCATCTCCTGTGCTTGAGTGAGCCTTTTGCTCCCTGTAGCAGAGGGCCAGTCACAGGCATCACACAGGCTAAATAAGGCAAACAAAAGCAACCATTCAGCAGG